>NW_027649835.1:605000-796358 GCF_965287045.1 Carcharhinus amblyrhynchos | reverse complement strand
AATGTCTCAGTGTCTCAGTGTCTCGGTGTCTCAGTGTCTCAGTGCCTCTGTGTCTCAGTGTCCCTGTGTCTCAGTATCTCACTGTTTCTGTGTCTCTATGTCTCAGTGTCTCAGTGTCTCACTGTCTCAGAGTCTCAATGTCTTTGTGTCTCAGTGTCTCTGTGCCTCAGTGTCTCAGTGTCTCAGAGTCACCGTATCTCTCTGTCTCTTGGTCTCAGTGTCTCTGAGCCTCAGTGTCTCAGTGTCTCTGTGTCTCTGTGCCTCAGTGTCTCAGTGTCTCAGAATCTCAGTGTCTCAGTGTGTCTGTGGCTCAGTGTCTCAGTGTCTCAGAGTCTCAGTGTCTCCGTGTCTCTTGGTCTCAGTGTCTCTGTGCCTCAGTGTCTCAGTGTCTCTGTGTCTCAGTGTCCAGGGTCTCAGTGTCTCAGAGTCTCAGAGTCTCAGTGTCTCTGTGTCCCTTTGACTCATTGTCTCTGTGTCTCAGTATCTCTGTGTCTCTGTGCCTCGGTGTCTCAGTGTCTCGGTGTCTCAGTGTCTCAGTGTCCCTGTGTTCAGTGTCCCCGTGTCTCAGTGTCTCACTGTCTCTGTGTCTCTATGTCTCAGTGTGTCAGTGTCTCAGTGTCCTGTGTCTCAGTGTCCCTGTGTCTCAGAGTCTCACTGTTTCTGTGTCTCTATGTCTCAGTGTCTCAGTGTCTCAGAGTCTCAATGTCTTTGTGTCTCAGTGTCTCACTGTTTCTGTGTCTCTATGTCTCAGTATCTCAGTGTCTCAGAGTCTCAATGTCTTTGTGTCTCAGTGTCTCAGAGTCTCAGTGTCTCGGTGTCTCTGTTTCTCAGTGTCTCAGAGTCTCAGAGTCTCAGTGTCTCTGTGTCTCTTTGACTCATTGTCTCTGTGCCTCAGTGTCTCAGTGTCTCTGTGTCTCTGGGCCTCAGTGTCTCAGAGTCTCAGTGTCTCTGTGTCTCAGTGTCTCTGTGTCTCCGTGTCTCAGAGTCTCAGTGTCTCAGTGTTTCTGTGTCTCAGTGTCTCAGATTCTCAGTGTCTCAGTGTCTCTGTGCCTCAGTGTCTCAGTGACTCAGAGTCTCTGTGTCTCTGTGCCTCTGTTTCGAAGTGTCTCAGTGTCTCAGTGTCTCCGAGTTTCATTGTCTCAGTTTCTCAGAGTCTCAGTGTCTCTGCACCTCAGTGTCTCCGAGTTTCATTGTCTCAGTGTTTCAGTGTCTCTGTGTCTCAGTGTCTGTGTGTCTCAGTGTCTCAGTGTCTCAGTGTCTCTGTGCCTCAGTGTCTCAGTCTCTCAGTGTCTCTGGGCCTCAGAGTCTCAGTGTCTCAGAGTCTCAGTGTCTCAGTGTCTCTGTGCCTCAGTGTCTCAGTGTCTCAGAGTCTCCGTATCTCTCTGTCTCTTGGTCTCAGTGTATCTGAGCCTCAGTGACTCAGTGTCTCTGTGTATCTGTGCCTCCGTGTCTCAGAGTCTCAGTGTGTCTGTGTCTCAATGTCTCAGTGCCTCAGAGTCTCAGTGTCTCTGTGTCTCAATGTCTCAGTGTCTCTGTGTCTCTTGGTCTCAGTGTCTCAGTGTCTCAGTGTCTCAGTGTCTCAGAGTCTCAGTGTCTCTGTGTCTCAGTGTCTCTGTGTCTCCGTGTCTCAGAGTCTCAGTGTCTCAGTGTTTCTGTGTCTCAGTGTCTCAGATTCTCAGTGTCTCAGTGTCTCTGTGCCTCAGTGTCTCAGTGTCTCAGAGTCTCTGTGTCTCTGTGCCTCTGTGTCTCTGTGTCTAAGTGTCTCAGTGTCTCAGTGTCTCCGAGTTTCATTGTCTCAGTTTCTCAGAGTCTCAGTGTCTCTGCACCTCAGTGTCTCCGAGTTTCATTGTCTCAGTGCCTCAGAGACTCAATAACTCTGTGTCTCAGTGCCTCTGCGCCTCAGTGTCTCTGTGTCTCTGTGTCTCAGTGCCTCCGAGTCTCAGAGTCTCAGTGTCTCAGTGTCTCTGTGTCTCAGGGTCTCATTGTCTCAGTGTCTCAGAGTCTCAGTTTCTCAGTATCTCTGTGTCTCTGTGTCTCCGTGTCTCTGTGTCTCAGTGTCTCAGAATCTCAGGGGTCTCAGTGTCTCTGTGCCTCGGTGTCTTGGTGTCTCAGTGTCTCAGTGTCTCTGTGTCTCAGTGTCTCAATGTCTCTGTGCCTCAGTGTCTCAGCGTTTCAGTGTCTCTGTGTCCCTCTGCCTCTGTGTCTCTGTGTCTCTGTGTCTCAGTGTCCCTGTGTCTCAGTGTCTCAGTGTCTCTGTGTCTCAGTGTCTCTGTGTCTCTGTGCCTCAGTGTCTCAGTGTCTCAGAGTCTCAATGTCTCTTTTTCTCAGTGTCTCAGTGTCTCAGAGTCTCTGTGTCTCAGTGTCTCTGTGTCTCAGTGTCTCAGTGAATCTGTGTCTCTTTGTCTCTGTGCCGCAGTGTCTCATTGTCTCAGAGTCTCTGTGTCTCAGTGTCTCTGTGTCCCTGTGTCTCAGTGTCTCTGTGCCTCAGTGTCTCAGTGTTTCAGTGGCTCTGTGTCTCAGTGTCTGTGTGTCTCAGTGTCTCAATGTCTCAGAGTCTCAGGGTCTCAGTGTCTCTGTGCTTCGGTGTCTCAGTGTCTCGGTGTCTCAGTGTCCCTGTGTCTCAGTGTCTCACTGTCTCTGTGTCTCTATGTCTCAGTGTCTCTGTGCCTCAGTGTCTCAGTGTCTCAGAGTCTCAATGTCTCTGTGTCTCAGTATCTCAGTGTCTCGGTGTCTCAGTGTCTCAGTGCCTCTGTGTCTCAGTGTCCCTGTGTCTCAGTGTCTCACTGTTTCTGTGTCTCTATGTCTCAGTGTCTCAGTGTCTCACTGTCTCAGAGTCTCAATGTTTTTGTGTCTCAATGTCTCTGTGCCTCAGTGTCTCAGTGTCTCAGAGTCACCGTATCTCTCTGTCTCTTGGTCTCAGTGTCTCTGAGCCTCAGTGTCTCAGTGTCTCTGTGTCTCTGTGCCTCAGTGTCTCAGTGTCTCAGAATCTCAGTGTCTCAGTGTGTCTGTGGCTCAGTGTCTCAGTGTCTCAGAGTCTCAGTGTCTCCGTGTCTCTTGGTCTCAGTGTCTCTGTGCCTCAGTGTCTCAGTGTCTCTGTGTCTCAGTGTCCAGGGTCTCAGTGTCTCAGAGTCTCAGAGTCTCAGTGTCTCTGTGTCCCTTTGACTCATTGTCTCTGTGTCTCAGTGTCTCTGTGTCTCTGTGCCTCGGTGTCTCAGTGTCTCGGTGTCTCAGTGTCTCAGTGTCCCTGTGTTCAGTGTCCCCGTGTCTCAGTGTCTCACTGTCTCTGTGTCTCTATGTCTCAGTGTCTCAGTGTCTCAGTGTCCCTGTGTCTCAGTGTCCCTGTGTCTCAGAGTCTCACTGTTTCTGTGTCTCTATGTCTCAGTGTCTCAGTGTCTCAGAGTCTCAATGTCTTTGTGTCTCAGTGTCTCACTGTTTCTGTGTCTCTATGTCTCAGTATCTCAGTGTCTCAGAGTCTCAATGTCTTTGTGTCTCAGTGTCTCAGTGTCTCAGAGTCTCAGTGTCTCGGTGTCTCTGTTTCTCAGTGTCTCAGAGTCTCAGAGTCTCAGTGTCTCTGTGTCTCTTTGACTCATTGTCTCTGTGCCTCAGTGTCTCAGTGTCTCTGTGTCTCTGGGCCTCAGTGTCTCAGAGTCTCAGTGTCTCTGTGTCTCAGTGTCTCTGTGTCTCCGTGTCTCAGAGTCTCAGTGTCTCAGTGTTTCTGTGTCTCAGTGTCTCAGATTCTCAGTGTCTCAGTGTCTCTGTGCCTCAGTGTCTCAGTGTCTCAGAGTATCTGTGTCTCTGTGCCTCTGTGTCTCTGTGTCTAAGTGTCTCAGTGTCTCAGTGTCTCCGAGTTTCATTGTCTCAGTTTCTCAGAGTCTCAGTGTCTCTGCACCTCAGTGTCTCCGAGTTTCATTGTCTCAGTGCCTCAGAGACTCAATAACTCTGTGTCTCAGTGCCTCTGCGCCTCAGTGTCTCTGTGTCTCTGTGTCTCAGTGTCTCAGTGCCTCCGAGTCTCAGAGTCTCAGTGTCTCAGTGTCTCTGTGTCTCAGGGTCTCATTGTCTCAGTGTCTCAGAGTCTCAGTTTCTCAGTATCTCTGTGTCTCTGTGTCTCCGTGTCTCTGTGTCTCAGTGTCTCAGAATCTCAGGGGTCTCAGTGTCTCTGTGCCTCGGTGTCTCGGTGTCTCAGTGTCTCAGTGTCTCTGTGTCTCAGTGTCTCAATGTCTCTGCGCCTCAGTGTCTCAGCGTTTCAGTGTCTCTGTCCCTCTGCCTCTGTGTCTCTGTGTCTCTGTGTCTCATTGTCTCTGTGCCTCAGTGTCTCAGAGTCTCAGAGTCTCAATGTCTCTGTGTCTCAATGTCTCAGTGTCTCTGTGCCTCAGTGTCTCAGTGTCTCAGAGTCTCAGAGTCTCAATGTCTCTGTGCCTCAGTGTCTCTGTGCCTCAGTGTCTCAGTGTCTCAGAGTCTCAATGTCTCTGTGTCTCAGTGTCTCAGGGTCTCTGTGTCTCAGTGTCCCTGTGTCTCAGTGTCTTAGTGTCTCTGTGTCTCAGTGTCTCTGTGTCTCTGTGCCTCAGTGTCTCAGTGTGTCAGAGTCTCAATGTCTCTTTGTCTCAATGTCTCAGTGTCTCAGTGTCTCAGAGTCTCTGTGTCTCAGTGTCTCAGTGTCTCAGTGAATCTGTGTCTCTTTGTCTCTGTGCCACAGTGTCTCAGTGTCTCAGAGTCTCTGTGCCTCAGTGTCTCTGTGTCCCTGTGTCTCAGTGTCTCTGTGCCTCAGTGTCTCAGTGTTTCAGTGTCTCTGTGTCTCAGTGTCTGTGTGTCTCAGTGTCTCAGAGTCTCAGGGTCTCAGTGTCTCAGTGTCTCTGTGCCTCGGTGTCTCAGTGTCTCGGTGACTCAGTGTCTCAGTGTCCCTGTGTTCAGTGTCCCCGTGTCTCAGTGTCTCACTGTCTCTATGTCTCTATGTCTCAGTGTCTCTGTGCCTCAGTGTCTCAGTGTCTCAGAGTCTCAATGTCTCTGTGTCTCAGTGTCTCAGTGTCTCGGTGTCTCAGTGTCTCAGTGCCTCGGTGTCTCAGTGTCTCAGTGCCTCTGTGTCTCAGTGTCCCTGTGTCTCAGTGTCTCACTGTTTCTGTGTCTCTATGTCTCAGTGTCTCAGTGTCTCAGAGTCTCAATGTCTTTGTGTCTCAGTGTCTCACTGTTTCTGTGTCTCTATGTCTCAGTGTCTCAGTGTCTCAGTGTCTCAGAGTCTCAATGTCTTTGTGTCTCAGTGTCTCTGTGCCTCAGTGTCTCAGTGTCTCAGAGTCACCGTATCTCTCTGTCTCTTGGTCTCAGTGTCTCTGAGCCTCAGTGTCTCAGTGTCTCTGTGTCTCTGTGCCTCAGTGTCTCAGAGTCTCAGAGTCTCAATGTCTCAGTGTCTCAGTGTCTCAGAGTCTCAGTGTCTCGGTGTCTCTGTTTCTCAGTGTCTCAGAGTCTCAGAGTCTCAGTGTCTCTGTGTCTCTTTGACTCATTGTCTCTGTGCCTCAGTGTCTCAGTGTCTCAGTGTCTCTGTGTCTCAGTGTCTCAGAGTCTCAGTGTCTCAGTGTTTCTGTGTCTCAGTGTCTCAGATTCTCAGTGTCTCAGTGTCTCAGAGTCTCAGTGTCTCAGTGTGTCTGTGGCTCAGTGTCTCAGTGTCTCAGAGTCTCAGTGTCTTTGTGTCTCTTGGTCTCAGTGTCTCTGTGCCTCAGTGTCTCAGTGTCTCTGTGTCTCAGTGTCCAGGGTCTCAGTGTCTCAGAGTCTCAGAGTCTTAGTGTCTCTGTGTCCCTTTGACTCATTGTCTCTGTGTCTCAGTGTCTCTGTGTCTCTGTGCCTCGGTGTCTCAGTGTCTCAGTGTCTCAGTGTCCCTGTGTTCAGTGTCCCCGTGTCTCAGTGTCTCACTGTCTCTGTGTCTCTATGTCTCAGTGTCTCAGTGTCTCAGTGTCCCTGTGTCTCAGTGTCCCTGTGTCTCAGTGTCTCACTGTTTCTGTGTCTCTATGTCTCAGTGTCTCAGTGTCTCAGAGTCTCAATGGCTTTGTGTCTCAGTGTCTCACTGTTTCTGTGTCTCTATGTCTCAGTGTCTCAGTGTCTCAGAGTCTCAATGTCTTTGTGTCTCAGTGTCTCAGTGTCTCAGAGTCTCAGAGTCTCAATGTCTCAGTGTCTCAGTGTCTCAGAGTCTCAGTGTCTCGGTGTCTCTGTTTCTCAGTGTCTCAGAGTCTCAGAGTCTCAGTGTCTCTGTGTCTCTTTGACTCATTGTCTCTGTGCCTCAGTGTCTCAGTGTCTCAGTGTCTCTGTGTCTCAGTGTCTCAGAGTCTCAGTGTCTCAGTGTTTCTGTGTCTCAGTGTCTCAGATTCTCAGTGTCTCAGTGTCTCTGTGCCTCAGTGTCTCAGTGTCTCAGAGTCTCTGTGTCTCTGTGCCTCTGTGTCTCTGTGTCTAAGTGTCTCAGTGTCTCAGTGTCTCCGAGTTTCATTGTCTCAGTTTCTCAGAGTCTCAGTGTCTCTGCGCCTCAGTGTCTCCGAGTTTCATTGTCTCAGTGCCTCAGAGACTCAATAACTCTGTGTCTCAGTGCCTCTGCGCCTCAGTGTCACTGTGTCTCAGTGTCTCAGTGCCTCCGAGTCTCAGAGTCTCAGTGTCTCAGTGTCTCTGAGTCTCAGAGTCTCATTGTCTCAGTGTCTCGGAGTCTCAGTTTCTCAGCGTCTCTGTGTCTCTCTGTCTCAGTGTCTCTGTGTCTCAGTGTCTCAGTGTCTCAGTGTCTCAGTGTCTCAGTGCCTCGGTGTCTCAGTGTCTCGGTGTCTCAGTGTCTCTGTGTCTCAGTTTCCCTGTGTCTCAGTGTCTCTGTGTCTCAGTGTCTCTGTGTCTCTGTGCCTTAGTGTCTCAGTGTCTCAGAGTCTCAATGTCTCTGTGTCTCAGTGTCTCAGTGCCTCTCTGCCTCAGTGTCCCTGTGTCTCTGTGTCTCAGTGTCTCTGTGCCTCAGTGTCTCTGTGTCTCAGTCTCTCAGAGTCTCAATGTCTCTGTGTCTCAGTGTCTCAGTGTCTCAGTGCCTCTGTGTCTCAGTGTCCCTGTGTCTCTGTGCCTCAGTGTCTCAGTGTCTCAGAGTCTCAATGTCTCTGTGTCTCAGTGTCTCTATGTCTCTGTGCCGCAGTGTCTCAGAGTCTCTGTGTCTCAGTGTCTCTGTGTCCCTTTGTCTCAGTGTCTCTGTGCCTCATTGTCTCAGTGTTTCAGTGTCTGTGTGTCTCAGTGTCTGTGTGTCTCTGTGTCTCAGTGTCTCAGAGTCTCAGTGTCTCAGTGTTTCTGCGCCTCGGTGTCTCAGTGTCTCGGTGTCTCAGTGTCTCAGTGTCTCAGTGTCTCTGTGTCTCAGTGTCCCTGTGTCTCAGTGCCTCACTGTCTCTGTGTCTCTATTTCTCATTGTCTCGGTGTCTCAGTGTCTCAGTGTCTGTGTGTCTCAGTGTCCCTGTGTCTCAGTGTCTCACTGTTTCTGTGTCTCTATGTCTCAGTGTCTCAGTGTCTCAGAGTCTCAATGTCTTTGTGTCTCAGTGCCTCACTGTTTCTGTGTCTCAATGTCTCAGTGTCTCAGTGTCTCAGAGTCTCAATGTCTTTGTGTCTCAGTGTCTCTGTGTCCCTTTGACTCATTGTCTCTGTGTCTCAGTGTCTCTGTGTCTATGTGCCTCGGTGTCTCAGTGTCTCGGTGTCTCAGTGTCTCAGTGTCCCTGTGTTCAGTGTCCCCGTGTCTCAGTGGCTCACTGTCTCTGTGTCTCTATGTCACAGTGTCTCAGTGTCTCAGTGTCCCTGTGTCTCAGTGTCCCTTTGTCTCAGTGTCTCACTGTTTCTGTGTCTCTATGTCTCAGTGTCTCAGTGTCTCAGAGTCTCAATGTCTTTGTGTCTCAGTGTCTCACTGTTTCTGTGTCTCTATGTCTCAGTGTCTCAAAGTCTCAGAGTCTCAATGTCTCTGTGTCTCAGTGCCTCAGTGTCTCAGTGTCTCAGAGTCTCTGTGTCTCTGTGCCTCTGTGTCTCTGTGTCTCTGTGTCTAAGTGTCTCAGTGTCTCAGTGTCTCCGAGTTTCATTGTCTCAGTTTCTCAGAGTCTCAGTGTCTCTGCACCTCAGTGTCTCCGAGTTTCATTGTCTCAGTGCCTCAGAGACTCAATAACTCTGTGTCTCAGTGCCTCTGCGCCTCAGTGTCTCTGTGTCTCAGTGTCTCAGTGCCTCCGAGTCTCAGAGTCTCAGTGTCTCAGTGTCTCTGTGTCTCAGGGTCTCATTTTCGCAGTGTCTCAGAGTCTCAGTTTCTCTGTATCTCTGTGTCTCTGTGTCTCCGTGTCTCTGTGTCTCAGTGTCTCAGAATCTCAGGGGTCTCAGTGTCTCTGTGCCTCGGTGTCTCGGTGTCTCAGTGTCTCAGTGTCTCTGTGTCTCAGTGTCTCAATGTCTCTGTGCCTCAGTGTCTCAGCGTTTCAGTGTCTCTGTGTCCCTCTGCCTCTGTGTCTCTGTGTCTCTGTGTCTCAGTGTCCCTGTGTCTCAGTGTCTCAGTGTCTCTGTGTCTCAGTGTCTCTGTGTCTCTGTGCCTCAGTGTCTCAGTGTCTCAGAGTCTCAATGTCTCTTTTTCTCAGTGTCTCAGTGTCTCAGAGTCTCTGTGTCTCAGTGTCTCTGTGTCTCAGTGTCTCAGTGAATCTGTGTCTCTTTGTCTCTGTGCCGCAGTGTCTCATTGTCTCAGAGTCTCTGTGTCTCAGTGTCTCTGTGTCCCTGTGTCTCAGTGTCTCTGTGCCTCAGTGTCTCAGTGTTTCAGTGGCTCTGTGTCTCAGTGTCTGTGTGTCTCAGTGTCTCAATGTCTCAGAGTCTCAGGGTCTCAGTGTCTCTGTGCTTCGGTGTCTCAGTGTCTCGGTGTCTCAGTGTCCCTGTGTCTCAGTGTCCCCGTGTCTCAGTGTCTCACTGTCTCTGTGTCTCTATGTCTCAGTGTCTCTGTGCCTCAGTGTCTCAGTGTCTCAGAGTCTCAATGTCTCTGTGTCTCAGTATCTCAGTGTCTCGGTGTCTCAGTGTCTCAGTGCCTCTGTGTCTCAGTGTCCCTGTGTCTCAGTGTCTCACTGTTTCTGTGTCTCTATGTCTCAGTGTCTCAGTGTCTCACTGTCTCAGAGTCTCAATGTTTTTGTGTCTCAGTGTCTCTGTGCCTCAGTGTCTCAGTGTCTCAGAGTCACCGTATCTCTCTGTCTCTTGGCCTCAGTGTCTCTGAGCCTCAGTGTCTCAGTGTCTCTGTGTCTCTGTGCCTCAGTGTCTCAGTGTCTCAGAATCTCAGTGTCTCAGTGTGTCTGTGGCTCAGTGTCTCAGTGTCTCAGAGTCTCAGTGTCTCCGTGTCTCTTGGTCTCAGTGTCTCTGTGCCTCAGTGTCTCAGTGTCTCTGTGTCTCAGTGTCCAGGGTCTCAGTGTCTCAGAGTCTCAGAGTCTCAGTGTCTCTGTGTCCCTTTGACTCATTGTCTCTGTGTCTCAGTGTCTCTGTGTCTCTGTGCCTCGGTGTCTCAGTGTCTCGGTGTCTCAGTGTCTCAGTGTCCCTGTGTTCAGTGTCCCCGTGTCTCAGTGTCTCACTGTCTCTGTGTCTCTATGTCTCAGTGTCTCAGTGTCTCAGTGTCCCTGTGTCTCAGTGTCCCTGTGTCTCAGAGTCTCACTGTTTCTGTGTCTCTATGTCTCAGTGTCTCAGTGTCTCAGAGTCTCAATGTCTTTGTGTCTCAGTGTCTCACTGTTTCTGTGTCTCTATGTCTCAGTATCTCAGTGTCTCAGAGTCTCAATGTCTTTGTGTCTCAGTGTCTCAGTGTCTCAGAGTCTCAGTGTCTCGGTGTCTCTGTTTCTCAGTGTCTCAGAGTCTCAGAGTCTCAGTGTCTCTGTGTCTCTTTGACTCATTGTCTCTGTGCCTCAGTGTCTCAGTGTCTCTGTGTCTCTGGGCCTCAGTGTCTCAGAGTCTCAGTGTCTCTGTGTCTCAGTGTCTCTGTGTCTCCGTGTCTCAGAGTCTCAGTGTCTCAGTGTTTCTGTGTCTCAGTGTCTCAGATTCTCAGTGTCTCAGTGTCTCTGTGCCTCAGTGTCTCAGTGTCTCAGAGTATCTGTGTCTCTGTGCCTCTGTGTCTCTGTGTCTAAGTGTCTCAGTGTCTCAGTGTCTCCGAGTTTCATTGTCTCAGTTTCTCAGAGTCTCAGTGTCTCTGCACCTCAGTGTCTCCGAGTTTCATTGTCTCAGTGCCTCAGAGACTCAATAACTCTGTGTCTCAGTGCCTCTGCGCCTCAGTGTCTCTGTGTCTCTGTGTCTCAGTGTCTCAGTGCCTCCGAGTCTCAGAGTCTCAGTGTCTCAGTGTCTCTGTGTCTCAGGGTCTCATTGTCTCAGTGTCTCAGAGTCTCAGTTTCTCAGTATCTCTGTGTCTCTGTGTCTCCGTGTCTCTGTGTCTCAGTGTCTCAGAATCTCAGGGGTCTCAGTGTCTCTGTGCCTCGGTGTCTCGGTGTCTCAGTGTCTCAGTGTCTCTCTGTCTCAGTGTCTCAATGTCTCTGCGCCTCAGTGTCTCAGCGTTTCAGTGTCTCTGTCCCTCTGCCTCTGTGTCTCTGTGTCTCTGTGTCTCATTGTCTCTGTGCCTCAGTGTCTCAGAGTCTCAGAGTCTCAATGTCTCTGTGTCTCAATGTCTCAGTGTCTCTGTGCCTCAGTGTCTCAGTGTCTCAGAGTCTCAGAGTCTCAATGTCTCTGTGCCTCAGTGTCTCTGTGCCTCAGTGTCTCAGTGTCTCAGAGTCTCAATGTCTCTGTGTCTCGGTGTCTCAGGGTCTCTGTGTCTCAGTGTCCCTGTGTCTCAGTGTCTTAGTGTCTCTGTGTCTCAGTGTCTCTGTGTCTCTGTGCCTCAGTGTCTCAGTGTGTCAGAGTCTCAATGTCTCTTTGTCTCAATGTCTCAGTGTCTCAGTGTCTCAGAGTCTCTGTGTCTCAGTGTCTCAGTGTCTCAGTGAATCTGTGTCTCTTTGTCTCTGTGCCACAGTGTCTCAGTGTCTCAGAGTCTCTGTGCCTCAGTGTCTCTGTGTCCCTGTGTCTCAGTGTCTCTGTGCCTCAGTGTCTCAGTGTTTCAGTGTCTCTGTGTCTCAGTGTCTGTGTGTCTCAGTGTCTCAGAGTCTCAGGGTCTCAGTGTCTCAGTGTCTCTGTGCCTCGGTGTCTCAGTGTCTCGGTGACTCAGTGTCTCAGTGTCCCTGTGTTCAGTGTCCCCGTGTCTCAGTGTCTCACTGTCTCTATGTCTCTATGTCTCAGTGTCTCTTTGCCTCAGTGTCTCAGTGTCTCAGAGTCTCAATGTCTCTGTGTCTCAGTGTCTCAGTGTCTCGGTGTCTCAGTGTCTCAGTGCCTCTGTGTCTCAGTGTCCCTGTGTCTCAGTGTCTCACTGTTTCTGTGTCTCTATGTCTCAGTGTCTCAGTGTCTCAGAGTCTCAATGTCTTTGTGTCTCAGTGTCTCACTGTTTCTGTGTCTCTATGTCTCAGTGTCTCAGTGTCTCAGTGTCTCAGAGTCTCAATGTCTTTGTGTCTCAGTGTCTCTGTGCCTCAGTGTCTCAGTGTCTCAGAGTCACCGTATCTCTCTGTCTCTTGGTCTCAGTGTCTCTGAGCCTCAGTGTCTCAGTGTCTCTGTGTCTCTGTGCCTCAGTGTCTCAGAGTCTCAGAGTCTCAATGTCTCAGTGTCTCAGTGTCTCAGAGTCTCAGTGTCTCGGTGTCTCTGTTTCTCAGTGTCTCAGAGTCTCAGAGTCTCAGTGTCTCTGTGTCTCTTTGACTCATTGTCTCTGTGCCTCAGTGTCTCAGTGTCTCAGTGTCTCTGTGTCTCAGTGTCTCAGAGTCTCAGTGTCTCAGTGTTTCTGTGTCTCAGTGTCTCAGATTCTCAGTGTCTCAGTGTCTCAGAGTCTCAGTGTCTCAGTGTGTCTGTGGCTCAGTGTCTCAGTGTCTCAGAGTCTCAGTGTCTTTGTGTCTCTTGGTCTCAGTGTCTCTGTGCCTCAGTGTCTCAGTGTCTCTGTGTCTCAGTGTCCAGGGTCTCAGTGTCTCAGAGTCTCAGAGTCTTAGTGTCTCTGTGTCCCTTTGACTCATTGTCTCTGTGTCTCAGTGTCTCTGTGTCTCTGTGCCTCGGTGTCTCAGTGTCTCAGTGTCTCAGTGTCCCTGTGTTCAGTGTCCCCGTGTCTCAGTGTCTCACTGTCTCTGTGTCTCTATGTCTCAGTGTCTCAGTGTCTCAGTGTCCCTGTGTCTCAGTGTCCCTGTGTCTCAGTGTCTCACTGTTTCTGTGTCTCTATGTCTCAGTGTCTCAGTGTCTCAGAGTCTCAATGGCTTTGTGTCTCAGTGTCTCACTGTTTCTGTGTCTCTATGTCTCAGTGTCTCAGTGTCTCAGAGTCTCAATGTCTTTGTGTCTCAGTGTCTCAGTGTCTCAGAGTCTCAGAGTCTCAATGTCTCAGTGTCTCAGTGTCTCAGAGTCTCAGTGTCTCGGTGTCTCTGTTTCTCAGTGTCTCAGAGTCTCAGAGTCTCAGTGTCTCTGTGTCTCTTTGACTCATTGTCTCTGTGCCTCAGTGTCTCAGTGTCTCAGTGTCTCTGTGTCTCAGTGTCTCAGAGTCTCAGTGTCTCAGTGTTTCTGTGTCTCAGTGTCTCAGATTCTCAGTGTCTCAGTGTCTCTGTGCCTCAGTGTCTCAGTGTCTCAGAGTCTCTGTGTCTCTGTGCCTCTGTGTCTCTGTGTCTAAGTGTCTCAGTGTCTCAGTGTCTCCGAGTTTCATTGTCTCAGTGTCTCTGTGTCTCAGTGTCTCTGCGCCTCAGTGTCTCCGAGTTTCATTGTCTCAGTGCCTCAGAGACTCAATAACTCTGTGTCTCAGTGCCTCTGCGCCTCAGTGTCACTGTGTCTCAGTGTCTCAGTGCCTCCGAGTCTCAGAGTCTCAGTGTCTCAGTGTCTCTGAGTCTCAGAGTCTCATTGTCTCAGTGTCTCGGAGTCTCAGTTTCTCAGTATCTCTGTGTCTCTCTGTCTCAGTGTCTCTGTGTCTCAGTGTCTCAGTGTCTCAGTGTCTCAGTGTCTCAGTGCCTCGGTGTCTCAGTGTCTCGGTGTCTCAGTGTCTCTGTGTCTCAGTTTCCCTGTGTCTCAGTGTCTCTGTGTCTCAGTGTCTCTGTGTCTCTGTGCCTTAGTGTCTCAGTGTCTCAGAGTCTCAATGTCTCTGTGTCTCAGTGTCTCAGTGCCTCTCTGCCTCAGTGTCCCTGTGTCTCTGTGTCTCAGTGTCTCTGTGCCTCAGTGTCTCTGTGTCTCAGTCTCTCAGAGTCTCAATGTCTCTGTGTCTCAGTGTCTCAGTGTCTCAGTGCCTCTGTGTCTCAGTGTCCCTGTGTCTCTGTGCCTCAGTGTCTCAGTGTCTCAGAGTCTCAATGTCTCTGTGTCTCAGTGTCTCTATGTCTCTGTGCCGCAGTGTCTCAGAGTCTCTGTGTCTCAGTGTCTCTGTGTCCCTTTGTCTCAGTGTCTCTGTGCCTCATTGTCTCAGTGTTTCAGTGTCTCTGTGTCTCAGTGTCTGTGTGTCTCTGTGTCTCAGTGTCTCAGAGTCTCAGTGTCTCAGTGTTTCTGCGCCTCGGTGTCTCAGTGTCTCGGTGTCTCAGTGTCTCAGTGTCTCAGTGTCTCTGTGTCTCAGTGTCCCTGTGTCTCAGTGCCTCACTGTCTCTGTGTCTCTATTTCTCAGTGTCTCGGTGTCTCAGTGTCTGTGTGTCTCAGTGTCTCAGTGTCTCAGAGTCTCTGTGTCTCAGTGTCTCTGTGTCCCTGTGTCTCAGTGTCTCTGTGCCTCATTGTCTCAGTGTCTCAGTGTCTCTGTGTCTCAGTGTCCCTGTGTCTCAGTGTCTCACTGTCTCTGTGTCTCTATGTCTCAGTGTCTCGGTGTCTCAGTGTCTCGGTGTCTCAGTGTCTCGGTGTCTCAGTGTCTCTGTATCTCAGTGTCCCTGTGTCTCAGTGTCTCAGTGTCTGTGTGCCTCAGGGTCTCTGTGTCTCAGAGTCTCAGTGTCTCAGTGTCTCAGTGTCTCTGTGCCTCGGTGTCTCAGTGTCTCTGTGTCTCAGTGTCTCAGTGTCTCTGTATCTCAGTGTCCCTGTGTCTCAGTGTCTCAGTGTCTCAGTGTCTGTGTGCCTCAGGGTCTCTGTGTCTCAGAGTCTCAGTGTCTCAGTGTCTCAGTGTCTCTGTGCCTCGGTGTCTCAGTGTCTCAGTGTCTCAGTGTCTCTGTGCCTCGGTGTCTCAGTGTCTCAGTGTCTCAGTGTCTCTGTGCCTCAGTGTCTCAGAGTCTCCGTATCTCAATGTCTCTTTGTCTCAGTGTCTCTCGGTCTCAGTGTCTCTGTGCCTCGGTGTCTCAGTGGCTCTGTGTCTCAGTGTCTCTGTGTCTCTGTGCCTCAGTGTCTCAGTGTCGCAGTGTCTCAGTGCCTCTGTGTCTCAGTGTCCCTGTGTCTCAGTGTCTTAGTGTCTCTGTGTCTCAGTGTCTCTGTGTCTCTGTGCCTCAGTGTCTCAGTGTCTCAGAGTCTCAATGTCTCTGTGTCTCTGTGTCTCAGTGTCTCAGTGTCTCAATGAATCTGTGTCTCTTTGTCTCTGTGCCGCAGTGTCTCAGTGTCTCAGAGTCTCTGTGTCTCAGTGTCTCTGTGTCCCTGGGTCTCAGTGTCTCTGTGCCTCATTGTCTCAGTGTTTCAGTGTCTCTGTGTCTCAGTGTCTGTGTGTCTCAGTGTCTCAGTGTCTCAGTGTCTGTGTGCCTCAGGGTCTCTGTGTCTCAGAGTCTCAGTGTCTCAGTGTCTCAGTGTCTCTGTGCCTCGGTGTCTCAGTGTCTCTGTGTCTCAGTGTCTCAGTGTCTCTGTATCTCAGTGTCCCTGTGTCTCAGTGTCTCAGTGTCTGTGTGCCTCAGGGTCTCTGTGTCTCAGAGTCTCAGTGTCTCAGTGTCTCAGTGTCTCTGTGCCTCGGTGTCTCAGTGTCTCAGTGTCTCAGTGTCTCTGTGCCTCAGTGTCTCAGAGTCTCCGTATCTCAATGTCTCTTTGTCTCAGTGTCTCAGTGTCTCTCGGTCTCAGTGTCTCTGTGCCTCGGTGTCTCAGTGGCTCTGTGTCTCAGTGTCTCTGTGTCTCTGTGCCTCAGTGTCTCAGTGTCGCAGTGTCTCAGTGCCTCTGTGTCTCAGTGTCCCTGTGTCTCAGTGTCTTAGTGTCTCTGTGTCTCAGTGTCTCTGTGTCTCTGTGCCTCAGTGTCTCAGTGTCTCAGAGTCTCAATGTCTCTGTGTCTCAGTGTCTCTGTGTCTCAGTGTCTCAATGAATCTGTGTCTCTTTGTCTCTGTGCCGCAGTGTCTCAGTGTCTCAGAGTCTCTGTGTCTCAGTGTCTCTGTGTCCCTGGGTCTCAGTGTCTCTGTGCCTCATTGTCTCAGTGTTTCAGTGTCTCTGTGTCTCAGTGTCTGTGTGTCTCAGTGTCTCAGTGTCTCAGTGTCTCTGTGCCTCAGTGTCTCAGTCTCTCTGTGTCTCTGGGCCTCAGAGTCTCAGTGTCTCAGAGTCTCAGTGTCTCAGTGTCTCTGTGCCTCAGTGTCTCAGTGTCTCAGAGTCTCCGTATCTCTCTGTCTCTTGGTCTCAGTGTATCTGAGCCTCAGTGACTCAGTGTCTCTGTGTATCTGTGCCTCCGTGTCTCAGAGTCTCAGTGTCTCAGTGTGTCTGTGTCTCAATGTCTCAGTGCCTCAGAGTCTCAGTGTCTCTGTGTCTCAATGTCTCAGTGTCTCTGTGTCTCTTGGTCTCAGTGTCTCAGTGTCTCAGTGTCTCTGTGTCTCCGTGTCTCAGAGTCTCAGTGTCTGTGTTTCTCTGTGCCTCTGTGTCTCAGTGTCTCTGCGCCTCAGTGTCTCCGAGTTTCATTGTCTCAGTGCCTCAGAGACTCAGTAACTCTGTGTCTCAGTGCCTCTGCGCCTCAGCGTCTCTGTGTCTCAGGGTCTCAGTGCCTCCGAGTCTCAGTGTCTCAGTGCCTCCGAGTCTCAGAGTCTCATTGTCTCAGTGTCTCGGAGTCTCAGTTTCTCAGCGTCTCTGTGTCTCTGTGTCTCAGTGTCTCAGTGTCTCAGAGTCTCAGTATCTCAGTGTCTCAGTGTCTCTGTGCCTCGGTGTCTCAGTGTCTCGGTGTCTCAGTGTATCTATGTCTCAATTTACCTGTGTCTCAGTGTCTCTGTGTCTCAGTGTCTCTGTGTCTCTGTGCCTTAGTGTCTCAGTGTCTCAGAGTCTCAATGTCTCTGTGCCTCAGTGTCTCATTGTCTCAGTGCCTCTGTGTCTCAGTGTCCCTGTGTCTCAGTGTCTTAGTGTCTCTGTGTCTCAGTGTCTCTGTGCCTCAGTGTCTCAGTGTCTCAGAGTCTCAATGTCTCTGTGTCTCAGTGTCCTAGTGTCCCTGTGTGTCAGTGTCTTAGTGTCTCTGTGTCTCAGTGTCTCTGTGTCTCTGTGCCTCAGTGTCTCAGTGTCTCAGAGTCTCAATGTCTCTGTGTCTCAGTGTCTCAGTGTCTCGGTGTCTCAGTGTCTCAGTGTCTCTGTGTCTCAGTGTCCCTGTGTCTCAGTGTCTCACTGTTTCTGTGTCTCTATGTCTCAGTGTCTCAGTGTCTCAGAGTCTCAATGTCTTTGTGTCTCAGTGTCTCACTGTTTCTGTGTCTCTATGTCTCAGTATCTCAGTGTCTCAGAGTCTCAATGTCTCAGTGTCTCAGTGTCTCAGAGTCTCAGTGTCTCGGTGTCTCTGTTTCTCAGTGTCTCAGAGTCTCAGAGTCTCAGTGTCTCTGTGTCTCTTTGACTCATTGTCTCTGTGCCTCAGTGTCTCAGTGTCTCAGTGTCTCAGTGTCTCAGAGTCTCAGTGCTTCAGAGTCTCAGTGTCTCAGTGTCTCTGTGCCTCAGTGTCTCAGTGTCTCAGAGTCTCCGTATCTCTCTGTCTCTTTGTCTCAGTGTCTCTGAGCCTCAGTGTCTCTGTGCCTCAGTGTCTCAGTATCTCAGAGTCTCATTGTCTCTGTGTGTCTGTGTCTCAATGTCTCAGTGTCTCAGAGTCTCTGTGTCTCAATGTCTCAGTGTCTCTGTGTCTCTTGGTCTCAGTGTCTCTGTGCCTTAGTGTCTCAGTGTCTCTGTGTCTCAGTGTCTCAGTGTCTCAGAGTCTCAGTGTCTCTGTGTCTCAGTGTCTCTGTGTCTCCGTGTCTCAGAGTCTCAGTGTCTCAGTGTCTCTGTGTCTCAGTGTCTCAGATTCTCAGTGTCTCAGTGTCTCTGTGTCTCAGTGTCCCTGTGTCTCAGTGTCTCAGTGTCTTAGTGTCTCTGTGTCTCAGTGTCTCTGTGTCTCTGTGTCTCAGTGTCTCCGTGACTCAGAGTCTCAATGTCTCTTTGTCTCAGTGTCTCAGTGTCTCTGTGTCTCAGTGTCCATCTGTCTCAGTGTCTCAGTGTCTCTGTGTCTCAGTGTCTCTGTGTCTCTGTGCCTCAGTGTCTCAGTGTCTCAGAGTCTTAATGTCTCTTTGTCTCAGTTTCTCAGTGTCTCTGTGTCTCAGTGTCTCTGTGTCTCTGTGCCTCAGTGTCTCAGTGTCTCAGTGTCTCTGTGTCTCTGTGTCTCAGAGTCTCAGAGTCTCAGTGTCTCTCGGTCTCAGTGTCTCTGTGTCTCTGAGCCTCAGTGTCTCAGTGTCTCAGTGTCTCTGTGACTCGGTGTGTCAGTGTCTCTGTGCCTCAGTGTCTCAGTGTCTCAGTGTCTCAGAGTCTCAATGTCTCTGTGTCTCAGTGTCGCAGTGTCTCAGTGTCTCAGTTTCTTAGTGTCTCTGTGTCTCAGTGTCTCTGTGTCTCAGTGTCTCAGTGTCTTAGTGTCTCTGTGTCTCAGTGCCTCTGTGTCTCAGTGTCCCTGTGTCTCAGTGTCTCAGTGTCTTAGTGTCTCTGTGTCTCAGTGTCTCTGTGTCTCTGTGCCTCAGTGTCTGAGTGTCTCAGAGTCTCAAAGTCTCTGTGTCTCAGTGTCGCCGTGTCTCAGTGCCTCTGTGTCTCAGTGTCCCTTTGTCTCAGTGTCTCTGTGCCTCAGTGTCTCAGTGTCTCAGAGTCTCCGTATCTCTCTGTCTCTTGGTCTCAGTGTCTCTGAGCCTCAGTGACTCAGTGTCTCTGTGTATCTGTGCCTCCGTGTCTCAGAGTCTCAGTGTCTCAGTGTGTCTGTGTCTCAATGTCTCAGTGCCTCAGAGTCTCAGTGTCTCTGTGTCTCAATGTCTCAGTGTCTCTGTGTCTCTTGGTCTCAGTGTCTCATTGTCTCTGTGTCTCAGTGTCTCTGTGTCTCCGTGTCTCTGTGTCTCAGTGTCTCAGTGTCTCTGTGTCTCAGTGTCTCAGAGTCTCAGTGTCTGCGTTTCTCTGTGCCTCTGTGTCTCTGTGTCTCAGTGTCTCTGCGCCTCAGTGTCTCCGAGTTTCATTGTCTCAGTGCCTCAGAGACTCAGTAACTCTGTGTCTCAGTGCCTCTGCGCCTCAGTGTCTCTGTGTCTCAGGGTCTCAGTGCCTCCGAGTCTCAGTGTCTCAGTGCCTCCGAGTCTCAGAGTCTCATTGTCTCAGTGTCTCGGAGTCTCAGTTTCTCAGCGTCTCTGTGTCTCAGTGTCTCAGTGTCTCAGAGTCTCAGTGTCTCAGTGTCTCAGTGTCTCAGAGTCTCAGTGTCTCTGTGTCTCAGTGTCTCAGTGTCCCTGTGTCTCAGTGTCTCTGTGTCTCTGTGTCTCTGTGTCTCAGTGTCTCTGTGTCTCTGTGCCTCAGTGTCTCAGTGTCTCAGAGTCTCAATGTCTCAGTGTCTCAGTGTCTCAGTGCCTCTGTGTCTCAGTGTCCCTTTGTCTCAGTGTCTTAGTGTCTCTGTGTCTCAGTGTCTCTGTGTCTCTGTGCCTCAGTCTCTCAGTGTCTCAGAGTCTCAATGTCTCTGTGTCTCAGTGTCTCATTGTCTCAGAGTGTCTGTGACTCAGTGTCTCAGTGTCTCAGTGTCTCAATGAATCTGTGTCTCTTTGTCTCTGTGCCGCAGTGTCTCAGTGTCTCAGTGTCTCAGTGCCTCTGTGCCTCAGTGTCCCTGTGTCTCAGTGTCTCAGAGTCTCTGTGTCTCAGTGTCTCTGTGTCCCTGTGTCTCAGTGTCTCAGTGTCTCTGGGCCTCAGTGTCTCAGTGTCTCAGAGTCTCAATGTCTCAGTGTCTCTGTGCCTCAGTGTCTCAGTGTCTCAGAGTCTCTGTATCCCTCTGTCTCTTGGCCTCAGTATCTCTGAGCCTCAGTGTCTCAGTGTCTCTGTGCCTCATTGTCTCAGTGTTTCAGTGTCTCTGTGTCTCAGTGTCTGTGTGTCTCAGTGTCTCAGTGTGTCAGAGTCTCAGTGTCTCAGTGTCTCTGTGCCTCAGTGTCTCAGTGTCTCAGAGTCTCAATGTCTCTGTGTCTCAGTGTCTCAGAGTCTCAATGTCTCTGTGTCTCAGTGTCTCAGTGTCTCAGTGCCTCTGTGTCTCAGTGTCCCTTTGTCTCAGTGTCTTAGTGTCTCTGTGTCTCAGTGTCTCTGTGTCTCTGTGCCTCAGTCTCTCAGTGTCTCAGAGTCTCAATGTCTCTGTGTCTCAGTGTCTCATTGTCTCAGAGTATCTGTGACTCAGTGTCTCAGTGTCTCAGTGTCTCAGTGTCTCAATGAATCTGTGTCTCAGTGTCTCAGTGTCTCAGTGCCTCTGTGCCTCAGTGTCCCTGTGTCTCAGTGTCTCAGAGTCTCTGTGTCTCAGTGTCTCTGTGTCCCTGTGTCTCAGTGTCTCAGTGTCTCTGGGCCTCAGTGCCCTAGTGTCTCAGAGTCTCAATGTCTCAGGGTCTCTGTGCCTCAGTGTCTCAGTGTCTCAGAGTCTCTGTATCCCTCTGTCTCTTGGTCTCAGTGTCTCTGAGCCTCAGTGTCTCAGTGTCTCTGTGCCTCATTGTCTCAGTGTTTCAGTGTCTCTGTGTCTCAGTGTCTGTGTGTCTCAGTGTCTCAGTGTGTCAGAGTCTCAGTGTCTCAGTGTCTCTGTGCCTCAGTGTCTCAGTGTCTCAGAGTCTCTGTATCTCTCTGTCTCTTGGTCTCAGTGTCTCTGAGCCTCAGTGTCTCAGTGTCTCTGTGTCTCTGTGCCTCCGTGTCTCAGTATCTCAGGGTCTCAGTGATTCAGTGTGTCTATGTCTCAATGTCTCAGTGTCTCAGAGTCTCAGTGTCTCAGTGTCTCTGTGTCTCAGTGTCTCAGAGTCTCAGTGTCTGCGTTTCTCTGTGCCTCTGTGTCTCTGTGTCTCAGTGTCTCTGCGCCTCAGTGTCTCCGAGTTTCATTGTCTCAGTGCCTCAGAGACTCAGTAACTCTGTGTCTCAGTGCCTCTGCGCCTCAGTGTCTCTGTGTCTCAGGGTCTCAGTGCCTCCGAGTCTCAGTGTCTCAGTGCCTCCGAGTCTCAGAGTCTCATTGTCTCAGTGTCTCGGAGTCTCAGTTTCTCAGCGTCTCTGTGTCTCTGTGTCTCAGTGTCTCAGTGTCTCAGAGTCTCAGTGTCTCAGTGTCTCAGTGTCTCTGTGCCTCGGTGTCTCACTGTCTCGGTGTCTCAGTGTCTCTATGTCTCAATTTACCTGTTTCTCAGTGTCTCTGTGTCTCAGTGTCTCTGTGTCTCTGTGCCTTAGTGTCTCAGTGTCTCAGAGTCTCAATGTCTCTGTGTCTCAGTGTCTCATTGTCTCAGTGCCTCTGTGCCTCAGTGTCCCTGTGTCTCAGTGTCTTAGTGTCTCTGTGTCTCAGTGTCTCAGTGTCTCTGTGCCTCAGTGTTTCAGTGTCTCAGAGTCTCAATGTCTCTGTGTCTCAGTGTCCTAGTGTCCCTGTGTCTCAGTGTCTTAGTGTCTCTGTGTCTCAGTGTCTCTGTGTCCCTGTGCCTCAGTGTCTCAGTGTCTCAGAGTCTCAATGTCTCTGTGTCTCAGTGTCTCGGTGTCTCAGTGTCTCAGTGTCTCTGTGTCTCAGTGTCCCTGTGTCTCAGTGTCTCACTGTTTCTGTGTCTCTATGTCTCAGTGTCTCAGTGTCTCAGCGTCTCAATGTCTTTGTGTCTCAGTGTCTCACTGTTTCTGTGTCTCTATTTCTCAGTGTCTCAGTATCTCAGTGTCTCAGAGTCTCAATGTCTTTGTGTCTCAGTGTCTCAATGTCTCTGTGTCTCTGTGTCTCAGTGTCTCAGAGTCTCAGAGTCTCAGTGTCTCTGTGTCTCTTTGACTCATTGTCTCTGTGCCCCAGTGTCTCAGTGTCTCTGGGCCTCAGTGTCTCAGTGTCTCAGAGTCTCAGTGTCTCAGTGTCTCTGTGCCTCAGTGTCTCAGTGTCTCAGAGTCTCCGTATCTCTCTGTCTCTTTGACTCAGTGTCTCTGAGCCTCAGTGTCTCAGTGTCTCTGTGCCTCAGTGTCTCAGTATCTCAGAGTCTCATTGTCTCAGTGTGTCTGTGTCTCAATGTCTCAGTGTCTCAGAGTCTCTGTGTCTCAATGTCTCAGTGTCTCTGTGTCTCTTGGTCTCAGTGTCTCTGTGCCTTAGTGTCTCAGTGTCTCAGTGTCTCAGTGTCTCTGTGTCTCTGTGTCTCCGTGTCTCAGAGTCTCTGTGTCTCAGTGTCTCTGTGTCTCAATGTCTCAGTGTCTCTGTGTCTCTTGGTCTCAGTGTCTCTGTGCATTAGTGTCTCAGTGTCTCTGTGCCTCAGTGTCTCAGTGTCTCCGAGTCTCAGTGTCTCTGTGTCTCTGTGCCTCTGTGTCTCTGTGTCTAAGTGTCTCAGTGTCTCAGTGTCTCCGAGATTCATTATCTCAGTGTCTCAGTGTCTCTGTGTCTCAATCTCCCTGTGTCACAGTGTCTCTGTGTCTCAGTGTCTCTGTGTCTCTGTGCCTCAGTGTCTCAGAGTCTCAGAGTCTCAGAGTCTCAATGTCTCTTTGTCTCAGTGTCTCTGTGTCTCAGTGTCCCTGTGTCTCAGTGTCTCAGTGTCTTAGTGTCTCTGTGTCTCAGTGTCTCTGTGTCTCTGTGCCTCAGTGTCTCCGTGTCTCAGAGTCTCAATGTCTCTTTGTCTCAGTGTCTCAGTGTCTCTGTGTCTCAGTGTCCCTCTGTCTCAGTGTCTCAGTTTCTCAGTGTCTCTGTGTCTCAGTGTCTCTGTGTCTCTGTGCCTCAGTGTCTCAGTGTCTCAGAGTCTCAATGTCTCTGTGTCTCAGTGTCTCTGAGTCTCTGTGTCTCAGTGTCGCTGTGTCTCAGTGTCTCAGTGTCTCAGTGTCTGTGTGCCTCAGTGTCTCTGTGTCTCAGAATCTCAGTGTCTCAGTGTCTCTGTGCGTCGCTGTCTCAGTGTCTCGGTGTCTCAGTGTCTCAGTGTCTCTGTGTCTCAGTGTCCCTGTGTCTCAGTGCCTCACTGTCTCTGTGTGTCTACGTCTCAGTGTCTCAGTGTCTCAGTGTCTGTGTGTCTCAGTGTCTCAGTGTCTCAGTGTCTCAGAGTCTCTGCGTCTCAGCGTCTCTGTGTCCCTGTGTCTCAGTGTCTCTGTGCCTCATTGTCTCAGTGTTTCAGTGTCTCTGTGTCTCAGTATCTGTGTGTCTCAGTGTCTCAGTGTCTCAGTGTCTCTGTGCCTCGGTGTCTCAGTGTCTCGGTGTCTCAGTGTCTCAGTGTCTCAGTGTCTCTGTGTCTCAGTGTCCCTGTGTCTCAGTGTCTCACTGTCTCTGTGTCTCTATGTCTCAGTGTCTCGGTATCTCAGTGTCTCAGTGTCTCTGTGTCTCAGTGTCCCTGTGTCTCAGTGTCTCAGTGTCTCAGTGTCTCAGTGTCTGTGTGCCTCAGTGTCTCTGTGTCTCAGAGTCTCAGTGTCTCAGTGTCTCTGTGCCTCGCTGTCTCAGTGTCTCAGTGTCTCAGTGTCTCTGTGTCTCAGTGTCCCTGTGTCTCAGTGCCTCACTGTCTCTGTGTCTCTATGTCTCAGTGTTTCAGTGTCTCTGTGTCTCAGTGTCTCAGAGTGTCAACGTCTCAGTGTCTCAGTGTCTCAGTGTCTCTCGGTCTCAGTGTCTCTGTGTCTCAGTGTCTCAGAGTCTCAGTGTCTCAGTGTATCTGTGTCTCTGTGCCTCAGTGTCTCAGTGTCTCAGAGTCTCAATGTCTCTTCGTCTCAGTTTCTCAGTGTCTCTGTGTCTCAGTGTCCCTGTCTCTCAGTGCCTTTGTGTCTCTGTGTCTCAGTGTCTCTGTCCCTCAGTGTCTCAGAGTCTCAAAGTCTCTGTGTCTCAGTGTCTCAGTGTCTCTGTGTCTCAGTGTCTCTGTGTCTCTCGGTCTCAGTGTCTCTGTGTCTCTGAGCCTCAGTGTCTCAGTGTCTCAGTGTCTCTGTGACTCGGTGTCACAGTGTCTCGGTGTCTCAGTGTCTCTGTGTCTCAGTTTCCCTGTGTCTCAGTGTCTCTCGGTCTCTGTGTCTCAATGTCTCTGTGTCTCTGTGCCTCAGTGTCTCAGTGTCTCAGTGTCTCAGAGTCTCAGTGTCTTTGAGCCTCAGTGTCTCACTGTCTCAGTGTCTCTGTGTCTCAGTGTCTCTGTGTCTCAATGCCTCAGAGTGTCAATGTCTCAGTGTCTCAGTGTCTCTCGGTCTCAGTGTCTCTGTGTCTCAGTGTCTCAGAGTCTCAGTGTCTCAGTGTCTCAGTGTCTCTGTGTCTCTGTGCCTCAGTGTCTCAGTGTCTCAGAGTCTCAATGTCTCTGTGTCTCAGTGTCGCAGTGTCTCAGTGCCTCTGTGTCTCAGTGTCCCTGTGTCTCAGTGTCTTAGTGTCTCTGTGTCTCAGTGTCTCTGTGTCTCTGTGCCTCAGTGTCTCAGTGTCTCAGAGTCTCAATGTCTCAGTGTCTCAGTATCTCTGTGTCTCAGTGTCTCAATGAATCTGTGTCTCTTTGTCTCTGTGCCGCAGTGTCTCAGTGTCTCAGAGTCTCTGTGTCTCAGTGTCTCTGTGTCCCTGTGTCTCAGTGTCTCTGTGCCTCTTTGTCTCAGTGTTTCAGTGTCTCTGTGTCTCAGTGTCTGTGTGTCTCAGTGTCTCAGTGTCTCTGTGCCTCAGTGTCTCAGTCTCTCTGTGTCTCTGGGCCTCAGAGTCTCAGTGTCTCAGAGTCTCAGTGTCTCAGTGTCTCTGTGCCTCAGTGTCTCTGTGTCAGAGTCTCCGTATCTCTCTGTCTCTTGGTCTCAGTGTCTCTGAGCCTCAGTGACTCAGTGTCTCTGTGTATCTGTGCCTCCGTGTCTCAGAGTCTCAGTGTCTCAGTGTGTCTGTGTCTCAATGTCTCAGTGCCTCAGAGTCTCAGTGTCTCTGTGTCTCAATGTCTCAGTGTCTCTGTGTCTCTTGGTCTCAGTGTCTCAGTGTCTCTGTGTCTCAGTGTCTCTGTGTCTCCGTGTCTCAGAGTCTCAGTGTCTCAGTGTCTCTGTGCCTCAGTGTCTCAGAGTCTCAGTGTCTGTGTTTCTCTGTGCCTCTGTGTCTCTGTGTCTCAGTGTCTCTGCGCCTCAGTGTCTCCGAGTTTCATTGTCTCAGTGCCTCAGAGACTCAGTAACTCTGTGTCTCAGTGCCTCTGCGCCTCAGCGTCTCTGTGTCTCAGGGTCTCAGTGCCTCCGAGTCTCAGTGTCTCAGTGCCTCCGAGTCTCAGAGTCTCATTGTCTCAGTGTCTCGGAGTCTCAGTTTCTCAGCGTCTCTGTGTCTCTGTGTCTCAGTGTCTCAGTGTATCAGAGTCTCAGTGTCTCAGTGTCTCAGTGTCTCTGTGCCTCGGTGTCTCAGTGTCTCTATGTCTCAATTTACCTGTGTCTCAGTGTCTCTGTGTCTCAGTGTCTCTGTGTCTCTGTGCCTTAGTGTCTCAGTGTCTCAGAGTCTCAATGTCTCTGTGTCTCAGTGTCTCATTGTCTCATTGTCTCAGTGCCTCTGTGTCTCAGTGTCTCAGTGTCTTAGTGTCTCTGAGTCTCAGTGTCTCTGTGCCTCAGTGACTTAGTGTCTCTGTGTCTCAGTGTCTCAGTGTCTCTGTGCCTCAGTGTCTCAGTGTCTCAGAGTCTCAATGTCTCTGTGTCTCAGTGTCCTAGTGTCCCTGTGTCTCAGTGTCTTAGTGTCTCTGTGTCTCAGTGTCTCTGTGTCTCTGTGCCTCAGTGTCTCATTGTCGCAGAGTCTCAATGTCTCTGTGTCTCAGTGTCTCGGAGTCTCGGTGTCTCAGTGTCTCTGTGTCTCTGTGTCTCAGTGTCTCTGTGTCTCTGTGCCTCAGTGTCTCAGTGTCTCAGAGTCTCAATGTCTCTGTGGCTCAGTGTCTCAGTGTCTCAGTGCCTCTGTGTCTCAGTGTCCCTTTGTCTCAGTGTCTTAGTGTCTCTGTGTATCAGTGTCTCTGTGTCTCTGTGCCTCAGTCTCTCAGTGTCTCAGAGTCTCAATGTCTCTGTGTCTCAGTGTCTCATTGTCTCAGAGTCTCTGTGTCTCAGTGTCTCTGTGTCTCAGTGTCTCAATGAATCTGTGTCTCTTTGTCTCTGTGCCGCAGTGTCTCAGTGTCTCAGTGTCTCAGTGCCTCTGTGTCTCAGTGTCCCTGTGTCTCAGTGTCTCAGTGTCTCAGTGTCTCTGGGCCTCAGTGTCTCAGTGTCTCAGAGTCTCAATGTCTCAGTGTCTCTGTGCCTCAGTGTCTCAGTGTCTCAGAGTCTCTGTATCCCTCTGTCTCTTGGTCTCAGTGTCTCTGAGCCTCAGTGTCTCAGTGTCTCTGTGCCTCAGTGTCTGTGTGTCTCAGTGTCTCAGTGTGTCAGAGTCTCAGTGTCTCAGTGTCTGTGTGCCTCAGTGTCTCAGTGTCTCAGAGTCTCCGTATCTCTGTGTCTCTTGGTCTCAGTGTCTCTGAGCCTCAGTGTCTCCGTATCTCTGTGTCTCTGTGCCTCCGTGTCTCAGTATCTCAGGGTCTCAGTGACTCAGTGTGTCTATGTCTCAATGTCTCAGTGTCTCAGAGTCTCAGTGTCTCAGAGTCTCAATGTCTCAGTGTTTCTGTGTCTCTTGGTCTCAGTGTCTCTGTGCCTCAGTGTCTCAGTGTCTCTGTGTCTCAGTGCCTCAGTGTCTCAGTGTCTCAGTGTCTCAGGGTCTCAGTGTCTCTGTGTCTCAGGGTCTCTGTGTCTCCGTGTCTCAGATTCTCAGTGTCTCAGTGTCTCAGTGTCTCAGTGTCTCTGTGCCTCAGTGCCTCAGTGTCTCAGAGTCTCAGTGTCTCTGTGCCTCTGTGCCTCTGTGTCTCTGTGTCTCAGTGTCTCTGCGCCTCAGTGTCTCCGAGTCTCATTGTCTCAGTGCCTCAGAGACTCAGTAACTCTGTGTCTCAGTGCCTCTGCGCCTCAGTGTCTCTGTGTCTCAGTGTCTCAGTGCCACCGAGTCTGAGAGTCTCAGTGTCTCATTGCCTCTGAGTCTCAGAGTCTCATTGTCTCAGTGTCTCGGAGTCTCAGTTTCTCAGCGTCTCTGTGTCTCTCTGTCTCAGTGTCTCAGTGTCTCAGAGTCTCAGTGTCTCAGTGTCTCAGTGTCTCTGTGCCTCGGTGTCTCAGTGTCTCGGTGTCTCAGTGTCTCTGTGTCTCAGTTTCCCTGTGTCTCAGTGTCTCTGTGTCTCAGTGTCTCTGTGTCTCTGTGCCTTAGTGTCTCAGTGTCTCAGAGTCTCAATGTCTCTGTGTCTCAGTGTCTCAGTGCCTCTCTGCCTCAGTGTCCCTGTGTCTCTGTGTCTCAGTGTCTCTGTGCCTCAGTGTCTCTGTGTCTCAGTCTCTCAGAGTCTCAATGTCTCTGTGTCTCAGTGTCTCAGTGTCTCAGTGCCTCTGTGTCTCAGTGTCCCTGTGTCTCAGTGTCTTAGGGTCTCTGTGTCTCAGTGTCTCTGTGTCTCTGTGCCTCAGTGTCTCAGTGTCTCAGAGTCTCAATGTCTCTGTGTCTCAGTGTCTCTATGTCTCTGTGCCGCAGTGTCTCAGAGTCTCTGTGTCTCAGTGTCTCTGTGTCCCTTTGTCTCAGTGTCTCTGTGTCTCAGTGTCTGTGTGTCTCTGTGTCTCAGTGTCTCAGTGTTTCTGCGCCTCGGTGTCTCAGTGTCTCGGTGTCTCAGTGTCTCAGTGTCTCTGTGTCTCAGTGTCCCTGTGTCTCAGTGTCTCACTGTCTCTGTGTCTCTATGTCTCAGTGTCTCGGTGTCTCAGTGTCTCAGTGTCTGTGTGCCTCAGTGTCTCAGTGTCTCAGTGTCTCTGTGTCTCAGTGTCGCTGTGTCTCAGTGTCTCAGTGTCTCAGTGTCTGTGTGCCTCAGTGTCTCTGTGTCTCAGAATCTCAGTGTCTCAGTGTCTCTGTGCGTCGCTGTCTCAGTGTCTCGGTGTCTCAGTGTCTCAGTGTCTCTGTGTCTCAGTGTCCCTGTGTCTCAGTGCCTCACTGTCTCTGTGTGTCTACGTCTCAGTGTCTCAGTGTCTCAGTGTCTGTGTGTCTCAGTGTCTCAGTGTCTCAGAGTCTCTGTGTCTCAGCGTCTCTGTGTCCCTGTGTCTCAGTGTCTCTGTGCCTCATTGTCTCAGTGTTTCAGTGTCTCTGTGTCTCAGTATCTGTGTGTCTCAGTGTCTCAGTGTCTCAGTGTCTCTGTGCCTCGGTGTCTCAGTGTCTCGGTGTCTCAGTGTCTCTGTGTCTCAGTGTCCCTGTGTCTCAGTGTCTCACTGTCTCTGTGTCTCTATGTCTCAGTGTCTCGGTATCTCAGTGTCTCAGTGTCTGTGTGCCTCAGTGTCTCTGTGTCTCAGAGTCTCAGTGTCTCAGTGTCTCAGTGTCTCTGTGCCTCGGTGTCTCAGTGTCTCAGTGTCTCAGTGTCTCAGTGTCTCTGTGTCTCAGTGTCCCTGTGTCTCAGTGTCTCAGTGTCTCAGTGTCTCAGTGTCTGTGTGCCTCAGTGTCTCTGTGTCTCAGAGTCTCAGTGTCTCAGTGTCTCTGTGCCTCGCTGTCTCAGTGTCTCAGTGTCTCAGTGTCTCTGTGTCTCAGTGTCCCTGTGTCTCAGTGCCTCACTGTCTCTGTGTCTCTATGTCTCAGTGTTTCAGTGTCTCTGTGTCTCAGTGTCTCAGAGTGTCAACGTCTCAGTGTCTCAGTGTCTCAGTGTCTCTCGGTCTCAGTGTCTCTGTGTCTCAGTGTCTCAGAGTCTCAGTGTCTCAGTGTATCTGTGTCTCTGTGCCTCAGTGTCTCAGTGTCTCAGAGTCTCAATGTCTCTTCGTCTCAGTTTCTCAGTGTCTCTGTGTCTCAGTGTCCCTGTCTCTCAGTGCCTTTGTGTCTCTGTGTCTCAGTGTCTCTGTCCCTCAGTGTCTCAGAGTCTCAAAGTCTCTGTGTCTCAGTGTCTCAGTGTCTCTGTGTCTCAGTGTCTCTGTGTCTCTCGGTCTCAGTGTCTCTGTGTCTCTGAGCCTCAGTGTCTCAGTGTCTCAGTGTCTCTGTGACTCGGTGTCACAGTGTCTCGGTGTCTCAGTGTCTCTGTGTCTCAGTTTCCCTGTGTCTCAGTGTCTCTCGGTCTCTGTGTCTCAGTGTCTCTGTGTCTCTGTGCCTCAGTGTCTCAGTGTCTCAGTGTCTCAGTGTCTCTGTGCCTCGGTGTCTCAGTGTCTCGGTGTCTCAGTGTCTCTGTGTCTCAGTTTCCCTGTGTCTCAGTGTCTCTGTGTCTCAGTGTCTCTGTGTCTCTGTGCCTCAGTGTCTCAGTGTCTCAGAGTCTCAATGTCTCTGTGTCTCTGTGTCTCAGTGTCTCAGTGTCTCAATGAATCTGTGTCTCTTTGTCTCTGTGCCGCAGTGTCTCAGTGTCTCAGAGTCTCTGTGTCTCAGTGTCTCTGTGTCCCTGGGTCTCAGTGTCTCTGTGCCTCATTGTCTCAGTGTTTCAGTGTCTCTGTGTCTCAGTGTCTGTGTGTCTCAGTGTCTCAGTGTCTCAGTGTCTGTGTGCCTCAGTGTCTCTGTGTCTCTGAGCCTCAGTGTCTCAGTGTCTCAGTGTCTCTGTGACTCGGTGTCACAGTGTCTCGGTGTCTCAGTGTCTCTGTGTCTCAGTTTCCCTGTGTCTCAGTGTCTCTCGGTCTCTGTGTCTCAGTGTCTCTGTGTCTCTGTGCCTCAGTGTCTCAGTGTCTCAGTGTCTCAGTGTCTCTGTGCCTCGGTGTCTCAGTGTCTCGGTGTCTCAGTGTCTCTGTGTCTCAGTTTCCCTGTGTCTCAGTGTCTCTGTGTCTCAGTGTCTCTGTGTCTCTGTGCCTTAGTGTCTCAGTGTCTCAGAGTCTCAAAGTCTCTGTGTCTCAGTGTCTCAGTGTCTCTGTGTCTCAGTGTCTCTGTGTCTCTCGGTCTCAGTGTCTCTGTGTCTCTGAGCCTCAGTGTCTCAGTGTCTCAGTGTCTCTGTGACTCGGTGTCACAGTGTCTCGGTGTCTCAGTGTCTCTGTGTCTCAGTTTCCCTGTGTCTCAGTGTCTCTCGGTCTCTGTGTCTCAGTGTCTCAGTGTCTCAGTGTCTCAGAGTCTCAGTGTCTCAGTGTCTCAGTGTCTCTGTGCCTCGGTGTCTCAGTGTCTCGGTGTCTCAGTGTCTCTGTGTCTCAGTTTCCCTGTGTCTCAGTGTCTCTGTGTCTCAGTGTCTCTGTGTCTCTGTGCCTTAGTGTCTCAGTGTCTCAGAGTCTCAATGTCTCTGTGTCTCAGTGTCTCAGTGCCTCTCTGCCTCAGTGTCCCTGTGTCTCTGTGTCTCAGTGTCTCTGTGCCTCAGTGTCTCTGTGTCTCAGTCTCTCAGAGTCTCAATGTCTCTGTGTCTCAGTGTCTCAGTGTCTCAGTGCCTCTGTGTCTCAGTGTCCCTGTGTCTCAGTGTCTTAGGGTCTCTGTGTCTCAGTGTCTCTGTGTCTCTGTGCCGCAGTGTCTCAGAGTCTCTGTGTCTCAGTGTCTCTGTGTCCCTTTGTCTCAGTGTCTCTGTGTCTCAGTGTCTGTGTGTCTCTGTGTCTCAGTGTCTCAGTGTTTCTGCGCCTCGGTGTCTCAGTGTCTCGGTGTCTCAGTGTCTCAGTGTCTCTGTGTCTCAGTGTCCCTGTGTCTCAGTGTCTCACTGTCTCTGTGTCTCTATGTCTCAGTGTCTCGGTGTCTCAGTGTCTCAGTGTCTGTGTGCCTCAGTGTCTCAGTGTCTCAGTGTCTCTGTGTCTCAGTGTCGCTGTGTCTCAGTGTCTCAGTGTCTCAGTGTCTGTGTGCCTCAGTGTCTCTGTGTCTCAGAATCTCAGTGTCTCAGTGTCTCTGTGCGTCGCTGTCTCAGTGTCTCGGTGTCTCAGTGTCTCAGTGTCTCTGTGTCTCAGTGTCCCTGTGTCTCAGTGCCTCACTGTCTCTGTGTGTCTACGTCTCAGTGTCTCAGTGTCTCAGTGTCTGTGTGTCTCAGTGTCTCAGTGTCTCAGAGTCTCTGTGTCTCAGCGTCTCTGTGTCCCTGTGTCTCAGTGTCTCTGTGCCTCATTGTCTCAGTGTTTCAGTGTCTCTGTGTCTCAGTATCTGTGTGTCTCAGTGTCTCAGTGTCTCAGTGTCTCTGTGCCTCGGTGTCTCAGTGTCTCGGTGTCTCAGTGTCTCAGTGTCTCAGTGTCTCTGTGTCTCAGTGTCCCTGTGTCTCAGTGTCTCACTGTCTCTGTGTCTCTATGTCTCAGTGTCTCGGTATCTCAGTGTCTCAGTGTCTGTGTGCCTCAGTGTCTCTGTGTCTCAGAGTCTCAGTGTCTCAGTGTCTCAGTGTCTCTGTGCCTCGGTGTCTCAGTGTCTCAGTGTCTCAGTGTCTCAGTGTCTCTGTGTCTCAGTGTCCCTGTGTCTCAGTGTCTCAGTGTCTCAGTGTCTCAGTGTCTGTGTGCCTCAGTGTCTCTGTGTCTCAGAGTCTCAGTGTCTCAGTGTCTCTGTGCCTCGCTGTCTCAGTGTCTCAGTGTCTCAGTGTCTCTGTGTCTCAGTGTCCCTGTGTCTCAGTGCCTCACTGTCTCTGTGTCTCTATGTCTCAGTGTTTCAGTGTCTCTGTGTCTCAGTGTCTCAGAGTGTCAACGTCTCAGTGTCTCAGTGTCTCAGTGTCTCTCGGTCTCAGTGTCTCTGTGTCTCAGTGTCTCAGAGTCTCAGTGTCTCAGTGTATCTGTGTCTCTGTGCCTCAGTGTCTCAGTGTCTCAGAGTCTCAATGTCTCTTCGTCTCAGTTTCTCAGTGTCTCTGTGTCTCAGTGTCCCTGTCTCTCAGTGCCTTTGTGTCTCTGTGTCTCAGTGTCTCTGTCCCTCAGTGTCTCAGAGTCTCAAAGTCTCTGTGTCTCAGTGTCTCAGTGTCTCTGTGTCTCAGTGTCTCTGTGTCTCTCGGTCTCAGTGTCTCTGTGTCTCTGAGCCTCAGTGTCTCAGTGTCTCAGTGTCTCTGTGACTCGGTGTCACAGTGTCTCGGTGTCTCAGTGTCTCTGTGTCTCAGTTTCCCTGTGTCTCAGTGTCTCTCGGTCTCTGTGTCTCAGTGTCTCTGTGTCTCTGTGCCTCAGTGTCTCAGTGTCTCAGTGTCTCAGAGTCTCAGTGTCTTTGAGCCTCAGTGTCTCACTGTCTCAGTGTCTCTGTGTCTCAGTGTCTCTGTGTCTCAATGCCTCAGAGTGTCAATGTCTCAGTGTCTCAGTGTCTCTCGGTCTCAGTGTCTCTGTGTCTCAGTGTCTCAGAGTCTCAGTGTCTCAGTGTCTCAGTGTCTCTGTGTCTCTGTGCCTCAGTGTCTCAGTGTCTCAGAGTCTCAATGTCTCTGTGTCTCAGTGTCGCAGTGTCTCAGTGCCTCTGTGTCTCAGTGTCCCTGTGTCTCAGTGTCTTAGTGTCTCTGTGTCTCAGTGTCTCTGTGTCTCTGTGCCTCAGTGTCTCAGTGTCTCAGAGTCTCAATGTCTCAGTGTCTCAGTATCTCTGTGTCTCAGTGTCTCAATGAATCTGTGTCTCTTTGTCTCTGTGCCGCAGTGTCTCAGTGTCTCAGAGTCTCTGTGTCTCAGTGTCTCTGTGTCCCTGTGTCTCAGTGTCTCTGTGCCTCTTTGTCTCAGTGTTTCAGTGTCTCTGTGTCTCAGTGTCTGTGTGTCTCAGTGTCTCAGTGTCTCTGTGCCTCAGTGTCTCAGTCTCTCTGTGTCTCTGGGCCTCAGAGTCTCAGTGTCTCAGAGTCTCAGTGTCTCAGTGTCTCTGTGCCTCAGTGTCTCAGTGTCTCTGTGTCAGAGTCTCCGTATCTCTCTGTCTCTTGGTCTCAGTGTCTCTGAGCCTCAGTGACTCAGTGTCTCTGTGTATCTGTGCCTCCGTGTCTCAGAGTCTCAGTGTCTCAGTGTGTCTGTGTCTCAATGTCTCAGTGCCTCAGAGTCTCAGTGTCTCTGTGTCTCAATGTCTCAGTGTCTCTGTGTCTCTTGGTCTCAGTGTCTCAGTGTCTCTGTGTCTCAGTGTCTCTGTGTCTCCGTGTCTCAGAGTCTCAGTGTCTCAGTGTCTCTGTGCCTCAGTGTCTCAGAGTCTCAGTGTCTGTGTTTCTCTGTGCCTCTGTGTCTCTGTGTCTCAGTGTCTCTGCGCCTCAGTGTCTCCGAGTTTCATTGTCTCAGTGCCTCAGAGACTCAGTAACTCTGTGTCTCAGTGCCTCTGCGCCTCAGTGTCTCTGTGTCTCAGGGTCTCAGTGCCTCCGAGTCTCAGTGTCTCAGTGCCTCCGAGTCTCAGAGTCTCATTGTCTCAGTGTCTCGGAGTCTCAGTTTCTCAGCGTCTCTGTGTCTCTGTGTCTCAGTGTCTCAGTGTATCAGAGTCTCAGTGTCTCAGTGTCTCAGTGTCTCTGTGCCTCGGTGTCTCAGTGTCTCGGTGTCTCAGTGTCTCTATGTCTCAATTTACCTGTGTCTCAGTGTCTCTGTGTCTCAGTGTCTCTGTGTCTCTGTGCCTTAGTGTCTCAGTGTCTCAGAGTCTCAATGTCTCTGTGTCTCAGTGTCTCATTGTCTCATTGTCTCAGTGCCTCTGTGTCTCAGTGTCTCAGTGTCTTAGTGTCTCTGAGTCTCAGTGTCTCTGTGCCTCAGTGACTTAGTGTCTCTGTGTCTCAGTGTCTCAGTGTCTCTGTGCCTCAGTGTCTCAGTGTCTCAGAGTCTCAATGTCTCTGTGTCTCAGTGTCCTAGTGTCCCTGTGTCTCAGTGTCTTAGTGTCTCTGTGTCTCAGTGTCTCTGTGTCTCTGTGCCTCAGTGTCTCATTGTCTCAGAGTCTCAATGTCTCTGTGTCTCAGTGTCTCGGAGTCTCGGTGTCTCAGTGTCTCTGTGTCTCAGTGTCCCTGTGTCTCAGTGTCTCACTGTTTCTGTGTCTCGATGTCTCAGTGTCTCAGAGTCTCAATGTCTTTGTGTCTCAGTGTCTCACTGTTTCTGTGTCTCTATTTCTCAGTGTCTCAGTGTCTCAGAGTCTCAATGTCTTTGTGTCTCAGTGTCTCAGTGTCTCAGTGTCTCTGCGTCTCAGTGTCTCAGTGTCTCAGAGTCTCAGTGTCTCTGTGTCTCTGTGTCTCAGTGTCTCAGAGTCTCAGAGTCTCAGTGTCTCTTTGACTCATTGTCTCTGTGCCTCAGTGTCTCAGTGTCTCTGGGCTTCAGTGTCTCAGTGTCTCAGAGTCTCAGTGTCTCAGTGTTTCTGCGCCTCGGTGTCTCAATGTCTCTGTGTCTCAGTGTCCTAGTGTCCCTGTGTCTCAGTGTCTTAGTGTCTCTGTGTCTCAGTGTCTCTGTGTCTCTGTGCCTCAGTGTCTCATTGTCTCAGAGTCTCAATGTCTCTGTGTCTCAGTGTCTCGGAGTCTCGGTGTCTCAGTGTCTCTGTGTCTCAGTGTCCCTGTGTCTCAGTGCCTCACTGTCTCTGTGTCTCTATGTCTCAGTGTCTCGGTGTCTCAGTGTCTCAGTGTCTGTGTGTCTCAGTGTCTCAGTGTCTCAGAGTCTCTGTGTCTCAGTGTCTCTGTGTCCCTGTGTCTCAGTGTCTCTGTGCCTCATTGTCTCAGTGTTTCAGTGTCTCTGTGTCTCAGTATCTGTGTGTCTCAGTGTCTCAGAGTCTCAATGTCTCTGTGTCTCAGTGTCTCAGTGTCTCAGTATCTCTGTGTCTCAGTGTCTCAATGAATCTGTGTCTCTTTGTCTCTGTGCCGCAGTGTCTCAGTGTCTCAGAGTCTCTGTGTCTCAGTGTCTCTGTGTCCCTGTGTCTCAGTGTCTCTGTGCCTCATTGTCTCAGTGTTTCCGTGTCTCTGTGTCTCAGTGTCTGTGTGTCTCAGTGTCTCAGTGCCTCTGTGCCTCAGTGTCTCAGTCTCTCTGTGTCTCTGGGCCTCAGAGTCTCAGAGTCTCAGTGTCTCAGAGTCTCAGTGTCTCAGTGTCTCTGTGCCTCAGTGTCTCAGTGTCTCAGAGTCTCCGTATCTCTCTGTCTCTTGGTTTCAGTGTCTCTGTGCCTCCGTGTCTCAGAGTCTCAGTGTCTCAGTGTGTCTGTGTCTCAATGTCTCAGTGCCTCAGAGTCTCAGTGTCTCTGTGTCTCAATGTCTCAGTGTCTCTGTGTCTCTTGGTCTCAGTGTCTCAGTGTCTCTGTGTCTCAGTGTCTCTGTGTCTCCGTGTCTCAGAGTCTCAGTGTCTCAGTGTCTCTGTGTCTCAGTGTCTCAGAGTCTCAGTGTCTGCGTTTCTCTGTGCCTCTGTGTCTCTGTGTCTCAGTGTCTCTGCGCCTCAGTGTCTCCGAGTTTCATTGTCTCAGTGCCTCAGAGACTCAGTAACTCTGTGTCTCAGTGCCTCTGCGCCTCAGTGTCTCTGTGTCTCAGGGTCTCAGTGCCTCCGAGTCTCAGTGTCTCAGTGCATCCGAGTCTCAGAGTCTCATTGTCTCAGTGTCTCGGAGTCTCAGTTTCTCAGCGTCTCTGTGTCTCAGTGTCTCAGTGTCTCAGAGTCTCAGTGTCTCAGTGTCTCAGAGTCTCAATGTCTCTGTGTCTCAGTGTCCCTGTGTCACAGTGTCTCTGTGTCTCTGTGTCTCAGTGTCTCTGTGTCTCTGTGCCTCAGTGTCTCAGTGTCCCTGTGTCTCAGTGTCTCTGTGTCTCTGTGTCTCAGTGTCTCTGTGTCTCTGTGCCTCAGTGCCTCAGTGTCTCAGAGTCTCAATGTCTCTGTGGCTCAGTGTCTCAGTGTCTCAGTGCCTCTGTGTCTCAGTGTCCCTTTGTCTCAGTGTCTTAGTGTCTCTGTGTATCAGTGTCTCTGTGTCTCTGTGCCTCAGTCTCTCAGTGTCTCAGAGTCTCAATGTCTCTGTGTCTCAGTGTCTCATTGTCTCAGAGTCTCTGTGTCTCAGTGTCTCTGTGTCTCAGTGTCTCAATGAATCTGTGTCTCTTTGTCTCTGTGCCGCAGTGTCTCAGTGCCTCTGTGTCTCAGTGTCCCTGTGTCTCAGTGTCTCAGTGTCTCTGGGCCTCAGTGTCTCAGTGTCTCAGAGTCTCTGTATCCCTCTGTCTCTTGGTCTCAGTGTCTCTGAGCCTCAGTGTCTCAGTGTCTCTGTGCCTCAGTGTCTGTGTGTCTCAGTGTCTCAGTGTGTCAGAGTCTCAGTGTCTCAGTGTCTCTGTGCCTCAGTGTCTCAGTGTCTCAGAGTCTCCGTATCTCTGTGTCTCTTGGTCTCAGTGTCTCTGAGCCTCAGTGTCTCAGTGTCTCTGTGTCTCTGTGCCTCCGTGTCTCAGTATCTCAGGGTCTCAGTGACTCAGTGTGTCTATGTCTCAATGTCTCAGTGTCTCAGAGTCTCAGTGTATCAGAGTCTCAATGTCTCAGTGTTTCTGTGTCTCTTGGTCTCAGTGTCTCTGTGCCTCAGTGTCTCAGTGTCTCTGTGTCTCAGTGCCTCAGTGTCTCAGTGTCTCAGTGTCTCAGGGTCTCAGTGTCTCTGTGTCTCAGGGTCTCTGTGTCTCCGTGTCTCAGAGTCTCAGTGTCTCTGTGTCTCAGTGTCTCTGTGTCTCAGTGTCTCAGTGTCTCAGTGTCTCAGTGTCTCTGTGCCTCAGTGCATCAGTGTCTCAGAGTCTCAGTGTCTCTGTGCCTCTGTGCCTCTGTGTCTCTGTGTCTCAGTGTCTCTGCGCCTCAGTGTCTCCGAGTCTCATTGTCTCAGTGCCTCAGAGACTCAGTAACTCTGTGTCTCAGTGCCTCTGCGCTTCAGTGTCTCTGTGTCTCAGTGTCTCAGTGCGACCGAGTCTCAGAGTCTCAGTGTCTCATTGCCTCTGAGTCTCAGAGTCTCATTGTCTCAGTGTCTCGGAGTCTCAGTTTCTCAGCGTCTCTGTGTCTCTCTGTCTCAGTGTCTCAGTGTCTCAGAGTCTCAGTGTCTCAGTGTCTCAGTGTCTCAGTGTCTCTGTGCCTCGGTGTCTCAGTGTCTCGGTGTCTCAGTGTCTCTGTGTCTCAGTTTCCCTGTGTCTCAGTGTCTCTGTGTCTCAGTGTCTCTGTGTCTCTGTGCCTTAGTGTCTCAGTGTCTCAGAGTCTCAATGTCTCTGTGTCTCAGTGTCTCAGTGCCTCTCTGCCTCAGTGTCCCTGTGTCTCTGTGTCTCAGTGTCTCTGTGCCTCAGTGTCTCTGTGTCTCAGTCTCTCAGAGTCTCAATGTCTCTGTGTCTCAGTGTCTCAGTGTCTCAGTGCCTCTGTGTCTCAGTGTCCCTGTGTCTCAGTGTCTTAGGGTCTCTGTGTCTCAGTGTCTCTGTGTCTCTGTGCCTCAGTGTCTCAGTGTCTCAGAGTCTCAATGTCTCTGTGTCTCAGTGTCTCTATGTCTCTGTGCCGCAGTGTCTCAGAGTCTCTGTGTCTCAGTGTCTCTGTGTCCCTTTGTCTCAGTGTCTCTGTGTCTCAGTGTCTGTGTGTCTCTGTGTCTCAGTGTCTCAGTGTTTCTGCGCCTCGGTGTCTCAGTGTCTCGGTGTCTCAGTGTCTCAGTGTCTCTGTGTCTCAGTGTCCCTGTGTCTCAGTGTCTCACTGTCTCTGTGTCTCTATGTCTCAGTGTCTCGGTGTCTCAGTGTCTCAGTGTCTGTGTGTCTCAGTGTCTCAGTGTCTCAGAGTCTCTGTGTCTCAGTGTCTCTGTGTCCCTGTGTCTCAGTGTCTCTGTGCCTCATTGTCTCAGTGTTTCAGTGTCTCTGTGTCTCAGTGTCTGTGTGTCTCAGTGTCTCAGTGTCTCTGTGCATCGGTGTCTCAGTGTGTCGGTGTCTCAGTGTCTCAGTGTCTCTGTGTCTCAGTGTCCCTGTGTCTCAGTGTCTCACTGTCTCTGTGTCTCTATGTCTCAGTGTCTCGGTGTCTCAGTGTCTCAGTGTCTGTGTGCCTCAGTGTCTCTGTGTCTCAGTGTCTCAGAGTCTCAGTGTCTCAGTGTCTCAGTGTCTCTGTGTCTCAGTGTCCCTGTGTCTCAGTGTCTCAGTGTCTCAGTGTCTCTGTGCGTCGCTGTCTCAGTGTCTCGGTGTCTCAGTGTCTCAGTGTCTCAGTGTCCCTGTGTCTCAGTGCCTCACTGTCTCTGTGTCTCTACGTCTCAGTGTCTCAGTGTCTCAGTGTCTCAGTGTCTGTGTGTCTCAGTGTCTCAGTGTCTCAGAGTCTCTGTGTCTCAGCGTCTCTGTGTCCCTGTGTCTCAGTGTCTCTGTGCCTCATTGTCTCAGTGTTTCAGTGTCTCTGTGTCTCAGTATCTGTGTGTCTCAGTGTCTCAGTGTCTCAGTGTCTCTGTGCCTCGGTGTCTCAGTGTCTCAGTGTCTCGGTGTCTCAGTGTCTCAGTGTCTCAGTGTCTCTGTGTCTCAGTGTCCCTGTGTCTCAGTGTCTCACTGTCTCTGTGTCTCTATGTCTCAGTGTCTCGGTATCTCAGTGTCTCAGTGTCTGTGTGCCTCAGTGTCTCTGTGTCTCAGAGTCTCAGTGTCTCAGTGTCTCAGTGTCTCTGTGCCTCGGTGTCTCAGTGTCTCAGTGTCTCTGTGTCTCAGTGTCCCTGTGTCTCAGTGTCTCAGTGTCTCAGTGTCTCAGTGTCTGTGTGCCTCAGTGTCTCTGTGTCTCAGAGTCTCAGTGTCTCAGTGTCTCTGTGCCTCGCTGTCTCAGTGTCTCAGTGTCTCAGTGTCTCTGTGTCTCAGTGTCCCTGTATTTCAGTGCCTCACTGTCTCTGTGTCTCTATGTCTCAGTGTTTCAGTGTCTCAGTGTCTCAGAGTGTCAACGTCTCAGTGTCTCAGTGTCTCTCGGTCTCAGTGTCTCTGTGTCTCAGTGTCTCAGAGTCTCAGTGTCTCAGTGTATCTGTGTCTCTGTGCCTCAGTGTCTCAGTGTCTCAGAGTCTCAATGTCTCTTCGTCTCAGTTTCTCAGTGTCTCTGTGTCTCAGTGTCCCTGTCTCTCAGTGCCTTTGTGTCTCTGTGTCTCAGTGTCTCTGTCCCTCAGTGTCTCAGTGTCTCAGAGTCTCAATGTCTCTGTGTCTCAGTGTCTCAGTGTCTCTGTGTCTCAGTGTCTCTGTGTCTCTCGGTCTCAGTGTCTCTGTGTCTCTGAGCCTCAGTGTCTCAGTGTCTCAGTGTCTCTGTGACTCGGTGTCACAGTGTCTCGGTGTCTCAGTGTCTCTGTGTCTCAGTTTCCCTGTGTCTCAGTGTCTCTCGGTCTCTGTGTCTCAGTGTCTCTGTGTCTCTGTGCCTCAGTGTCTCAGTGTCTCAGTGTCTCAGAGTCTCAGTGTCTTTGAGCCTCAGTGTCTCACTGTCTCAGTGTCTCTGTGTCTCAGTGTCTCTGTGTCTCAATGCCTCAGAGTGTCAATGTCTCAGTGTCTCAGTGTCTCTCGGTCTCAGTGTCTCTGTGTCTCAGTGTCTCAGAGTCTCAATGTCTTTGTGTCTCAGTGTCTCACTGTTTCTGTGTCTCTATTTCTCAGTGTCTCAGTGTCTCAGAGTCTCAATGCCTCTGTGTCTCAGTGTCGCAGTGTCTCAGTGCCTCTGTGTCTCAGTGTCCCTGTGTCTCAGTGTCTTAGTGTCTCTGTGTCTCAGTGTCTCTGTGTCTCTGTGCCTCAGTGTCTCAGTGTCTCAGTGTCTCAGAGTCTCAATGTCTCAGTGTCTCAGTATCTCTGTGTCTCAGTGTCTCAATGAATCTGTGTCTCTTTGTCTCTGTGCCGCAGTGTCTCAGTGTCTCAGAGTCTCTGTGTCTCAGTGTCTCTGTGTCCCTGTGTCTCAGTGTCTCTGTGCCTCTTTGTCTCAGTGTTTCAGTGTCTCTGTGTCTCAGTGTCTGTGTGTCTCAGTGTCTCAGTGTCTCTGTGCCTCAGTGTCTCATTGTCTCATTGTCTCAGTGCCTCTGTGTCTCAGTGTCTCAGTGTCTTAGTGTCTCTGAGTCTCAGTGTCTCTGTGCCTCAGTGACTTAGTGTCTCTGTGTCTCAGTGTCTCAGTGTCTCTGTGCCTCAGTGTCTCAGTGTCTCAGAGTCTCAATGTCTCTGTGTGTCAGTGTCCTAGTGTCCCTGTGTCTCAGTGTCTTAGTGTCTCTGTGTCTCAGTGTCTCTGTGTCTCTGTGCCTCAGTGTCTCAGTGTCTCAGAGTCTCAATGTCTCTGTGTCTCAGTGTCTCGGTGTCTCAGTGTCTCTGTGTCTCAGTGTCCCTGTGTCTCAGTGTCTCACTGTTTCTGTGTCTCGATGTCTCAGTGTCTCAGAGTCTCAATGTCTTTGTGTCTCAGTGTCTCACTGTTTCTGTGTCTCTATTTCTCAGTGTCTCAGTGTCTCAGAGTCTCAATGTCTCTGTGTCTCAGTGTCGCAGTGTCTCAGTGTCTCTGTGTCTCAGTGTCTCTGTGTCTCAATGCCTCAGAGTGTCAATGTCTCAGTGTCTCAGTGTCTCTCGGTCTCAGTGTCTCTGTGTCTCAGTGTCTCAGAGTCTCAGTGTCTCAGTGTCTCAGTGTCTCTGTGTCTCTGTGCCTCAGTGTCTCAGTGTCTCAGAGTCTCAATGTCTCTGTGTCTCAGTGTCGCAGTGTCTCAGTGCCTCTGTGTCTCAGTGTCCCTGTGTCTCAGTGTCTTAGTGTCTCTGTGTCTCAGTGTCTCTGTGTCTCTGTGCCTCAGTGTCTCAGTGTCTCAGAGTCTCAATGTCTCAGTGTCTCAGTATCTCTGTGTCTCAGTGTCTCAATGAATCTGTGTCTCTTTGTCTCTGTGCCGCAGTGTCTCAGTGTCTCAGAGTCTCTGTGTCTCAGTGTCTCTGTGTCCCTGTGTCTCAGTGTCTCTGTGCCTCTTTGTCTCAGTGTTTCAGTGTCTCTGTGTCTCAGTGTCTGTGTGTCTCAGTGTCTCAGTGTCTCTGTGCCTCAGTGTCTCAGTCTCTCTGTGTCTCTGGGCCTCAGAGTCTCAGTGTCTCAGAGTCTCAGTGTCTCAGTGTCTCTGTGCCTCAGTGTCTCAGTGTCTCTGTGTCAGAGTCTCCGTATCTCTCTGTCTCTTGGTCTCAGTGTCTCTGAGCCTCAGTGACTCAGTGTCTCTGTGTATCTGTGCCTCCGTGTCTCAGAGTCTCAGTGTCTCAGTGTGTCTGTGTCTCAATGTCTCAGTGCCTCAGAGTCTCAGTGTCTCTGTGTCTCAATGTCTCAGTGTCTCTGTGTCTCTTGGTCTCAGTGTCTCAGTGTCTCTGTGTCTCAGTGTCTCTGTGTCTCCGTGTCTCAGAGTCTCAGTGTCTCAGTGTCTCTGTGCCTCAGTGTCTCAGAGTCTCAGTGTCTGTGTTTCTCTGTGCCTCTGTGTCTCTGTGTCTCAGTGTCTCTGCGCCTCAGTGTCTCCGAGTTTCATTGTCTCAGTGCCTCAGAGACTCAGTAACTCTGTGTCTCAGTGCCTCTGCGCCTCAGTGTCTCTGTGTCTCAGGGTCTCAGTGCCTCCGAGTCTCAGTGTCTCAGTGCCTCCGAGTCTCAGAGTCTCATTGTCTCAGTGTCTCGGAGTCTCAGTTTCTCAGCGTCTCTGTGTCTCTGTGTCTCAGTGTCTCAGTGTATCAGAGTCTCAGTGTCTCAGTGTCTCAGTGTCTCTGTGCCTCGGTGTCTCAGTGTCTCTATGTCTCAATTTACCTGTGTCTCAGTGTCTCTGTGTCTCAGTGTCTCTGTGTCTCTGTGCCTTAGTGTCTCAGTGTCTCAGAGTCTCAATGTCTCTGTGTCTCAGTGTCTCATTGTCTCATTGTCTCAGTGCCTCTGTGTCTCAGTGTCTCAGTGTCTTAGTGTCTCTGAGTCTCAGTGTCTCTGTGCCTCAGTGACTTAGTGTCTCTGTGTCTCAGTGTCTCAGTGTCTCTGTGCCTCAGTGTCTCAGTGTCTCAGAGTCTCAATGTCTCTGTGTCTCAGTGTCCTAGTGTCCCTGTGTCTCAGTGTCTTAGTGTCTCTGTGTCTCAGTGTCTGTGTGTCTCTGTGTCTCTGTGCCTCAGTGTCTCAGTGTCTCAGAGTCTCAATGTCTCTGTGTCTCAGTGTCTCGGTGTCTCGGGGTCTCAGTGTCTCTGTGTCTCAGTGTCCCTGTGTCTCAGTGTCTCACTGTTTCTGTGTCTCGATGTCTCAGTGTCTCAGAGTCTCAATGTCTTTGTGTCTCAGTGTCTCACTGTTTCTGTGTCTCTATTTCTCAGTGTCTCAGTGTCTCAGAGTCTCAATGTCTCTGTGTCTCAGTGTCGCAGTGTCTCAGTGCCTCTGTGTCTCAGTGTCCCTGTGTCTCAGTGTCTTAGTGTCTCTGTGTCTCAGTGTCTCTGTGTCTCTGTGCCTCAGTGTCTCAGTGTCTCAGAGTCTCAATGCCTCAGTGTCTCAGTATCTCTGTGTCTCAGTGTCTCAATGAATCTGTGTCTCTTTGTCTCTGTGCCGCAGTGTCTCAGTGTCTCAGAGTCTCTGTGTCTCAGTGTCTCTGTGTCCCTGTGTCTCAGTGTCTCTGTGCCTCTTTGTCTCAGTGTTTCAGTGTCTCTGTGTCTCAGTGTCTGTGTGTCTCAGTGTCTCAGTGTCTCTGTGCCTCAGTGTCTCAGTCTCTCTGTGTCTCTGGGCCTCAGAGTCTCAGTGTCTCAGAGTCTCAGTGTCTCAGTGTCTCTGTGCCTCAGTGTCTCAGTGTCTCTGTGTCAGAGTCTCCGTATCTCTCTGTCTCTTGGTCTCAGTGTCTCTGAGCCTCAGTGACTCAGTGTCTCTGTGTATCTGTGCCTCCGTGTCTCAGAGTCTCAGTGTCTCAGGGTGTCTGTGTCTCAATGTCTCAGTGCCTCAGAGTCTCAGTGTCTCTGTGTCTCAGTGTCTCAGTGTCTCTGTGTCTCTTGGTCTCAGTGTCTCAGTGTCTCTGTGTCTCAGTGTCTCTGTGTCTCCGTGTCTCAGAGTCTCAGTGTCTCAGTGTCTCTGTGCCTCAGTGTCTCAGAGTCTCAGTATCTGTGTTTCTCTGTGCCTCTGTGTCTCTGTGTCTCAGTGTCTCTGCGCCTCAGTGTCTCCGAGTTTCATTGTCTCAGTGCCTCAGAGACTCAGTAACTCTGTGTCTCAGTGCCTCTGCGCCTCAGTGTCTCTGTGTCTCAGGGTCTCAGTGCCTCCGAGTCTCAGTGTCTCAGTGCCTCCGAGTCTCAGAGTCTCATTGTCTCAGTGTCTCGGAGTCTCAGTTTCTCAGCGTCTCTGTGTCTCTGTGTCTCAGTGTCTCAGTGTATCAGAGTCTCAGTGTCTCAGTGTCTCAGTGTCTCTGTGCCTCGGTGTCTCAGTGTCTCTATGTCTCAATTTACCTGTGTCTCAGTGTCTCTGTGTCTCAGTGTCTCTGTGTCTCTGTGCCTTAGTGTCTCAGTGTCTCAGAGTCTCAATGTCTCTGTGTCTCAGTGTCTCATTGTCTCATTGTCTCAGTGCCTCTGTGTCTCAGTGTCTCAGTGTCTTAGTGTCTCTGAGTCTCAGTGTCTCTGTGCCTCAGTGACTTAGTGTCTCTGTGTCTCAGTGTCTCAGTGTCTCTGTGCCTCAGTGTCTCAGTGTCTCAGAGTCTCAATGTCTCTGTGTCTCAGTGTCCTAGTGTCCCTGTGTCTCAGTGTCTTAGTGTCTCTGTGTCTCAGTGTCTCTGTGTCTCTGTGCCTCAGTGTCTCAGTGTCTCAGAGTCTCAATGTCTCTGTGTCTCAGTGTCTCGGTGTCTCGGTGTCTCAGTGTCTCTGTGTCTCAGTGTCCCTGTGTCTCAGTGTCTCACTGTTTCTGTGTCTCTATGTCTCAGTTTCTCAGTGTCTCAGAGTCTCAATGTCTTTGTGTCTCAGTGTCTCACTGTTTCTGTGTCTCTATTTCTCAGTGTCTCAGTGTCTCAGAGTCTCAATGTCTTTGTGTCTCAGTGTCTCAGTGTCTCTGCGTCTCAGTGTCTCAGTGTCTCAGAGTCTCAGTGTCTCTGTGTCTCTGTGTCTCAGTGTCTCAGAGTCTCAGAGTCTCAGTGTCTCTGTGTCTCTTTGTCTCAGTGCCTCTGGGCTTCAGTGTCTCAGTGTCTCAGAGTCTCAGTGTCTCAGTGTTTCTGCGCCTCGGTGTCTCAGTGTCTCGGTGTCTCAGTGTCTCAGTGTCTCCGTGTCTCAGTGTCCCTGTGTCTCAGTGCCTCACTGTCTCTGTGTCTCTATGTCTCAGTGTCTCGGTGTCTCAGTGTCTCAGTGTCTGTGTGTCTCAGTGTCTCAGTGTCTCAGAGTCTCTGTGTCTCAGTGTCTCTGTGTCCCTGTGTCTCAGTGTCTCTGTGCCTCATTGTCTCAGTGTTTCAGTGTCTCTGTGTCTCAGTATCTGTGTGTCTCAGTGTCTCAGTGTCTCAGTGTCTCTTTGCCTCGGTGTCTCAGTGTCTCAGTGTCTCAGTGTCTCAGTGTCTCTGTGTCTCAGTGTCTCGGTGTCTCAGTGTCTCAGTGTCTCAGTGTCTCTGTGCCTCGGTGTCTCAGTGTCTCGGTGTCTCAGTGTCTCAGTGTCTCAGTGTCTCAGTGCCTCTGTGTCTGTGTGCCTCAGTGTCTCTGTGTCTCAGTGTCTCGGTGTCTCAGTGTCTCAGTGTCTCAGTGTCTCTGTGCTTCGGTGTCTCAGTGTCTCGGTGTCTCAGTGTCTCAGTGTCTCAGTGTCTCTGTGTCTCAGTGTCTCTGTGTCTCGGTGTCTCAGTGTCTCAGTGTCTCAGTGTCTCTGTGTCTCAGTGTCTCAGGGTCTCAGTGTCTCTGTGCCTCAGTGTCTCAGTGTCTCAGAGTCTCCGTATCTCTCTGTCCCTTGGCCTCAGTGTCTTTGAGCCTCAGTGTCTCACTGTCTCAATGTCCCTGTGTCTCAGTGTCTTAGTGTCTCTGTGTCTCAATGTCTGAGTGTCTCAGTGTCTCAGTGTCTCTCGGTCTCAGTGTCTCTGTGTCTCAGTGTCTCAGAGTCTCAGTGTCTCAGTGTCTCTGTGCCTCGGTGTCTCAGTGTCTCGGTGTCTCAGTGTCTCTGTGTCTCTGTGCCTCAGTGTCTCAGTGTCTCAGTGTCTCAGAGTCTCAATGTCTCTGTGTCTCAGTGTCGCAGTGTCTCAGTGCCTCTGTGTCTCAGTGTCCCTGTGTCTCAGTGTCTTAGTGTCTCTGTGTCTCAGTGTCTCTGTGTCTCTGTGCCTCAGTGTCTCAGTGTCTCAGAGTCTCAATGTCTCTGTGTCTCAGTGTCTCAGTGTCTCAGTATCTCAGTGTCTCAGTGTCTCAGTGTCTCAATTAATCTGTGTCTCTCTGTCTCTGTGCCGCAGTGTCTCAGTGTCTCAGAGTCTCTGTGTCTCAGTGTCTCTGTGTCCCTGTGTCTCAGTGTCTCTGTGCCTCATTGTCTCAGTGTTTCAGTGTCTCTGTGTCTCAGTGTCTGTGTGTCTCAGTGTCTCAGTGTCTCTGTGCCTCAGTGTCTCAGTCTCTCTGTGTCTCTGGGCCTCAGAGTCTCAGTGTCTCAGAGTCTCAGTGTCTCAGTGTCTCTGTGCCTCAGTGTCTCAGTGTCTCAGTGTCTCAGAGTCTCAGAGTCTCCGTATCTCTCTGTCTCTTGGTCTCAGTGTCTCTGAGCCTCAGTTACTCAGTGTCTCTGTGTATCTGTGCCTCCGTGTCTCAGAGTCTCAGTGTCTCAGTGTGTCTGTGTCTCAATGTCTCAGTGCCTCAGAGTCTCAGTGTCTCTGTGTCTCAATGTCTCAGTGTCTCGTGTCTCTTGGTCTCAGTGTCTCAGTGTCTCTGTGTCTCAGTGTCTCTGTGTCTCCGTGTCTCAGAGTCTCAGAGTCTCAGTGTCTCAGTGTCTCTGTGCCTCAGTGTCTCAGAGTCTCAGTGTCTGTGTTTCTCTGTGCCTCTGTGTCTCTGTGTCTCAGTGTCTCTGCGCCTCAGTGTCTCCGAGTTTCATTGTCTCAGTGCCTCAGAGACTCAGTAACTCTGTGTGTCAGTGCCTCTGCGCCTCAGTGTCTCTGTGTCTCAGGGTCTCATTGCCTCCGAGTCTCAGTGTCTCAGTGCCTCCGAGTCTCAGAGTCTCATTGTCTCAGTGTCTCGGAGTCTCAGTTTCTCAGCGTCTCTGTGTCTCTGTGTCTCAGTGTCTCAGTGTCTCAGAGCCTCAGTGTCTCACTGTCTCTGTGTCTCTGTGCCTCGGTGTCTCAGTGTCTCGGTGTCTCAGTGTCTCTATGTCTCAATTTACCTGTGTCTCAGTGTCTCTGTGTCTCAGTGTCTCTGTGTCTCTGTGCCTTAGTGTCTCAGTATCTCAGAGTCTCAATGTCTCTGTGTCTCAGTGTCTCATTGTCTCAGTGCCTCTGTGTCTCAGTGTCCCTGGGTCTCAGTGTCTTAGTTTCTCTGTGTCTCAGTGTCTCTGTGCATCAGTGTCTCAGTGTCTCAGAGTCTCAATGTCTCGGTGTCTCAGTGTCCTAGTGTCCCTGTGTCTCAGTGTCTTAGTGTCTCTGTGTCTCAGTGTCTCTGTGTCTCTGTGCCTCAGTGTCTCAGTGTCTCAGAGTCTCAATGTCTCTGTGTCTCAGTGTCTCAGTGTCTCGGTGTCTCAGTGTCTCAGTGTCTCTGTGTCTCAGTGTCCCTGTGTCTCAGTGTCTCACTGTTTCTGTGTCTCTATGTCTCAGTTTCTCAGTGTCTCAGAGTCTCAATGTCTTTGTGTCTCAGTGTCTCACTGTTTCTGTGTCTCTATTTCTCAGTGTCTCAGTGTCTCAGAGTCTCAATGTCTTTGTGCCTCAGTGTCTCAGTGTTTCTGGGCCTCAGTGTCTCAGTGTCTCAGAGTCTCAGTGTCTCAGTGTCTCTGTGCCTCAGTGTCTCAGTGTCTCAGAGTCTCCGTATCTCTCTGTCTCTTTGTCTCAGTGTCTCTGAGCCTCAGTGTCTCAGTGTCTCTGTGCCTCAGTGTCTCAGTATCTCAGAGTCTCATTGTCTCAGTGTGTTTGTGTCTCAATGTCAAAGTGTCTCAGAGTCTCTGTGTCTCAATGTATCAGTGTCTCTGTGTCTCTTGGTCTCAGTGTCTCTGTGCCTTAGTGTCTCAGTGTCTCTTTGTCTCAGTGTCTCAGTGTCTCAGTGTCTCAGATTCTCAGTGTCTCAGTGTCTCTGTGCCTCAGTGTCTCAGTGTCTCCGAGTCTCAGTGTCTCTGTGTCTCTGTGCCTCTGTGTCTCTGTGTCTCAGTGTCTCAGTGTCTCCGAGTTTAATTATCTCAGTGTCTCAGTGTCTCTGTGTCTCAATTTCCCTGTGTCACAGTGTCTCTGTGCCTCAGTGTCTCGGTGTCTCAGAGTCTCAGAGTCTAATGTCTCTTTGTCTCAGTGTCTCTGTGTCTCAGTGTCCCTGTGTCTCAGTGTCTCAGTGTCTTAGTGTCTCTGTGTCTCAGTGTCTCTGTGTCTCTGTGCCTCAGTGTCTCAGTGTCTCAGAGTCTCAATGTCTCTTTGTCTCAGTGTCTCAGTGTCTCAGTGTCTCTGTGTCTCAGTGTCCCTGTGTCTCAGTGTCTCAGTGTCTTAGTGTCTCTGTGTCTCAGTGTCTCTGTGTCTCTGTGCCTCAGTGTCTCAGTGTCTCAGAGTCTCAATGTCTCTTTGTCTCAGTGTCTCAGTGTCTCTGTGTCTCAGTTTCCTAGTGTCCCTGTGTCTCAGTGTCTTAGTGTTTCTGTGTCTCAGTGTCTCTGTGTCTCTGTGCCTCAGTGTCTCAGTGTCTCAGAGTCTCAATGTCTCTGTGTCTCAGTGTCTCAGAGTCTCTGTGTCTCAGTGTCTCTGTGTCTCAGTGTCTCTGTGTCTCTGTGCCTCAGTGTCTCAGCGTCTCAGAGTCTCAATGTCTCTTTGTCTCAGTTTCTCAGTGTCTCTGTGTCTCAGTGTCCCTGTCTCTCAGTGCCTTTGTGTCTCTGTGTCTCAGTGTCTCTGTGTCTCTGTGCCTCAGTGTCTCAGTGTCTCAGAGTCTCAATGTCTCTGTGTCTCAGTGTCTCTGTGTCTCAGAGTCTCAGTGTCTCTCGGTCTCAGTGTCTCTGTGTCTCTGAGCCTCAGTGTCTCAGTGTCTCTGTGACTCGGTGTCTCAGTGTCTCCGTGTCTCAGTGCCTCTGTGTCTCAGTGTCCCTGTGTCTCAGTGTCTTAGTGTCTCTGTGTCTCAGTGTCTCTGTGCCTCAGTGTCTCAGTGTCTCAGAGTCTCAATGTCTCTGTGTCTCAGTGTTTCTGTGTCTCAGTGTCTCAGTGTCTCAATGAATCTGTGTCTCTTTGTCTCTGTGCCGCAGTGTCTCAGTGTCTCAGAGTCACTGTGTCTCAGTGTCTCTGTGTCCCTGTGTCTCAGTGTCTCAGTGTCTCTGGGCCTCAGTGTCTCAGTGTCTCAGAGTCTCAATGTCTCAGTGTCTCTGTGCCTCAGTGTCTCAGTGTCTCAGAGTCTCTGTATCCCTCTGTCTCTTGGTCTCAGTGTCTCTGAGCCTCAGTGTCTCAGTGTCTCTGTGCCTTATTGTCTCAGTGTTTCAGTTTCTCTGTGTCTCAGTGTCTGTGTGTCTCAGTGTCTCAGAGTCTCAGTGTCTCAGTGTCTCTAAGCCTCAGTGTCTCAGTGTCTCAGAGTCTCCGTATCTCTCTGTCTCTTGGTCTCAGTGTCTCTGAGCCTCAGTGTCTCAGTGTCTCTGTGTCTCTGTGCCTCCGTGTCTCGGTATCTCAGGGTCTCAGTGACTCAGTGTGTCTGTGTCTCAATGTCTCAGTGTCTCAGAGCCTCAGAGTCTCAGTGTCTCAGTGTGTCTGTGTCTCAGTGTCTCAGTGTCTCAATGTCTCAGTGTTTCTGTGTCTCTTGGTCTCAGTGTCTCTGTGCCTCAGTGTCTCAGTGTCTCTGTGTCTCTCTGTCTCAGTGCCTCTCTGTCTCAGTGTCTCTGTGTCTCAGTGTCTCAGATTCTCAGTGTCTCAGTGTCTCTGTGCCTCGGTGTCTCAGTGTCTCGGTGTCTCAGTGTCTCTGTGTCTCAGTTTCCCTGTGTCTCAGTGTCTCCGTGTCTCAGTGTCTCTGTGTCTCTGTGCCTTAGTGTCTCAGTGCCTCAGAGTCTCAATGTCTCTGTGTCTCTCTGTCTCAGTGTCTCTGTGCCTCAGTGTCTCTGTGTCTCAGTCTCTCAGAGTCTCAATGTCTCTGTGTCTCAGTGTCTCAGTGTCTCAGTGCCTCTGTGTCTCAGTGTCCCTGCGTCTCTGTGTCTTAGTGTCTCTGTGTCTCAGTGTCTCTGTGTCTCTGTGCCTCAGTGTCTCAGTGTCTCAGAGTCTCAATGTCTCTGTGTCTCAGTGTCTCTATGTCTCTGTGCCGCAGTGTCTCAGAGTCTCTGTGTCTCAGTGTCTCTGTGCCTCATTGTCTCAGTGTTTCAGTGTCTCTCTGTCTCAGTGTCTGTGTGTCTCTGTGTCTCAGAGTCTCAGTGTCTCAGCTTTTCTGCGCCTCAGTGACTCAGTGTCTCTGTGACTCAGTGTCTCAGTGTCTCTGTGTCTCACTGTCCCTGTGTCTCAGTGTCTCACTGTCTCTGTGTCTCTATGTCTCAGTGTCTCTGTGTCTCAGTGTCTCAGTGTCTCTGTGTCTCAGTGTCTCATGGTCTCAGTGTCTCTGTGTCTCAGTGTCTCAGTGTCTCTGTGTCTCAGTGTCTCATGGTCTCAGTGTCTCTGTGCCTCAGTGTCTCTGTGTCTCAGAGTCTCAGTGTCTCAGTGTCTCTGTGCCTCGGTGTCTCAGTCTCTCGGTGTCTCAGTGTCTCAGTGTCTCTGTGTCTCACTGTCCCTGTGTCTCAGTGTCTCACTGTCTCTGTGTCTCTATGTCTCAGTGTCTCTGTGTCTCAGTGTCTCAGTGTCTCTGTGTCTCAGTGTCTCATGGTCTCAGTGTCTCTGTGCCTCAGTGTCTCAGTGTCTCAGAGTCTCCGTATCTCTCTGTCTCTTGGTCTCAGTGTCTTTGAGCCTCAGTGTCTCACTGTCTCTGTGTCTCTGTGTCTCTGTGCCTCAGTGTCTCAGTGTCTCAGTGTCTCAGTGTTGCAGTGTCTCAGTGCCTCTGTGTCTCAGTGTCCCTGTGTCTCAGTGTCTTAGTGTCTCTGTGTCTCAGTGTCTCTGTGCCTCAGTGTCTCTGTGTCTCAGTGTCTCTGTGTCTCAGTGTCTCAATGAATCTGTGTCTCTTTGTCTCAGTCTCTCTGTGTCTCTGGGCCTCAGAGTCTCAGTGTCTCAGAGTCTCAGTGTCTCAGTTTGTCTGTGCCTCAGTGTCTCAGTGTCTCAGAGTCTCAGAGTCTCCGTATCTCTCTGTCTCTTGGTCTCAGTGTCTCTGAGCCTCAGTGACTCAGTGTCTCTGTGTATCTGTGCCTCTCTGTCTCAGGGTCTCAGTGTCTCAGTGTGTCTGATTCTCAATGTCTCAGTGTCTCAGAGTCTCAGTGTCTCTGTGTCTCAATGTCTCAGTGTCTCTGTGTCTCTTGGTCTCAGTGTCTCAGTGTCTCTGTGTCTCAGTGTCTCTGTGTCTCCGTGTCTCAGAGTCTCAGTGTCTCAGTGTCTCTGTGTCTCAGTGTCTCAGATTCTCAGATTCTCGAGTCTCAGTGTCTCTGTGTCTCTGCGCCTCTGTGTCTCTGTGTCTAAGTGTCTCAGTGTCTCAGTGTCTCCGAGTTTCATTGTCTCAGTGCCTCAGAGACTCAGTAACTGTGTGTCAGTGCCTCTGCGCCTCAGTGTCTCTGTGTCTCAGGGTCTCAGTGCCTCCGAGTCTCAGTGTCTCAGTGCCTCCGAGTCTCAGAGTCTCATTGTCTCAGTGTCTCGGAGTCTCAGTTTCTCAGCGTCTCTGTGTCTCTGTGCCTCGGTGTCTCTCTGTGTCAGTGTCTCTGTGTCTCAGTGTCTCAGAGTCTCAGTGTCTCAGTGTCTCTGTGCCTCGGTGTCTCAGTGTCTCGGTGTCTCAGTGTCTCTATGTCTCAATTTACCTATGTCTCAGTGTCTCTGTGCCTCAGTGTCTCAGTGTCTCAGAGTCTCAATGTCTCTGTGTCTCAATGTCTCAGTGTCTCAGTGTCTCAGTGCCTCTGTGTCTCAGTGTCCCTGTGTCACAGTGTCTTAGTGTCTCTGTGCCTCAGTGTCTCAGTGTCTCAGAGTCTCAATGTCTCTTTGTCTCAGTGTCTCTGTGTCTCAGTGTCCCTGTGTCTCAGTGTCTCAGTGTCTTAGTGTCTCTGTGTCTCAGTGTCTCTGTGTCTCTGTGCCTCAGTGTCTCAATGACTCAGAGTCTCAATGTCTCTTTGTCTCAGTGTCTCAGTGTCTCAGTGTCCCTCTGTCTCAGTGTCTCAGTGTCTTAGTGTCTCTGTGTCTCAGTGTCTCTGTGTCTCTGTGCCTCAGTGTCTCAGTGTCTCAGAGTCTCAATGTCTCTTTGTCTCAGTGTCTCAGTGTCTCTGTGTCTCAGTTTCCTAGTGTCCCTGTGTCTCAGTGTCTTAGTGTTTCTGTGTCTCAGTGTCTCTGTGTCTCTGTGCCTCAGTGTCTCAGTGTCTCAGAGTCTCAATGTCTCTGTGTCTCAGTGTCTCAGAGTGTCTGTGTCTCAGTGTCTCTGTGTCTCAGTGTCTCTGTGTCTCTGTGTCTCTGTGCCTCAGTGTCTCAGTGTCTCAGAGTCTCAATGTCTCTTTGTCTCAGTTTCTCAGTGCCTCTGTGTCTCAGTGTCCCTGTCTCTCAGTGCCTTTGTGTCTCTGCGTCTCAGTGTCTCTGTGTCTCTGTGCCTCAGTGTCTCAGTGTCTCAGAGTCTCAATGTCTCTGTGTCTCAGAGTCTCAGTGTCTCTCGGTCTCAGTGTCTCAGTGTCTCTGAGCCTCAGTGTCTCAGTGTCTCAGTGTCTCTGTGACTCGGTGTCTCAGTGTCTCGGTGTCTCAGTGTCTCTGTGTCTCAGTTTCCCTGTGTCTCAGTGTCGCAGTGTCTCTGTGTCTCAGTGTCTCTGTGTCTCTGTGCCTCAGTGTCTCAGTGTCTCAGTGTCTCAGAGTCTCAATGTCTCTGTGTCTCAGTGTCGCAGTCTCTAAGTGCCTCTGTATCTCAGTGTTCCTCTGTCTCAGTGTCTCAGTGTCTTAGTGTCTCTGTGTCTCAGTGTCTCAGTGTCTCTGTGCCTCAGTGTCTCAGTGTCTCAGAGTCTCAATGTCTTTGTGTCTCTGTGCCTCAGTATCTGTGTGTCTCAGAGTCTCAATGTCTCTGTGTCTCAGTGTCGCCGTGTCTCAGTGCCTCTGTGTCTCAGTGTCCCTGTGTCTCAGTGTCTTAGTGTCTCTGTGTCTCAGTGTCTCAGTGTCTCAGATTCTCAGTGTCTCTGTGTCTCTGTGCCTCAGTGTCTCAGTGTCTCAGAGTCTCAATGTCTCTGTGTCTCAGTGTCTCATTGTCTCAGAATCTCTCTGTCTCAGTGTCTCTGTGTCTCAGTGTCTCAATGAATCTGTGTCTCTTTGTCTCTGTGCCGCAGTGTCTCAGTGTCTCAGTGTCTCTGTGTCTCAGTGTCTCTGTGTCCCTGTGTTTCAGTGTCTCAGTGTCTCTGGGCCTTAGTGTCTCAGTGTCTCAGTGTCTCAGAGTCTCCGTATCCCTCTGTCTCTTGGTCTCAGTGTCTCTGAGCCTCAGTGTCTCAGTGTCTCTGTGCCTCATTGTCTCAGTGTATCAGTGTCTCTGTGTCTCAGTGTCTGGGTGTCTCAGTGTCTCAGTGTCTCAGAGTCTCAGTGTCTCAGAGTCTCAATGTCTCTTTGTGGCAGTGTCTCAGTGTCTCTGTGTCTCAGTGTCCCTGTGTCTCAGTGTCTTAGTGTCTCTGTGTCTCAGTGTCTCTGTGTCTCAGTGTCTCAGTGTCTCTCGGTCTCAGTGTCTCTGTGTCTCAGTGTCTCAGAGTCTCAGTGTCTCAGTGTCTCAGTGTCTCTGTGCCTCGGTGTCTCAGTGTCTCTGTGTCTCAGTGTCTCTGTGTCTCTGTGCCTCAGTGTCTCAGTGTCTCAGAGTCTCAATGCCTCTGTGCCTCAGTGTCGCAGTCTCTCAGTGCCTCTGTGTCTCAATGTCCCTGTGTCTCAGTGTCTTAATGTCTCTGTGTCTCAGTGTCTCTGTGTATCTGTGCCTCAGTGTCTCAGTGTCTCAGAGTCTCAATGTCTCAGTGTCTCAGTGTCTCAGTGTCTCAGTATCTCTGTGTCTCAGTGTCTCAATGAATCTGTGTCTCTTTGTCTCTGTGCCGCAGTGTCTCAGTGTCTCAGAGTCTCTGTGTCTCAGTGTCTCTGTGTCCCTGTGTCTCAGTGTCTCTGTGCCTCATTGTCTCAGTGTTTCAGTGTCTCTGTGTCTCAGTGTCTGTGTGTCTCAGTGTCTCAGTGTCTCTGTGCCTCAGTGTCTCAGTCTCTCTGTGTCCCTGGGCCTCAGAGTCTCAGTGTCTCAGAGTCTCAGTGTCTCAGTGTCTCTGTGCCTCAGTGTCTCAGATTCTCAGTGTCTCAGAGTCTCCGTATCTCTCTGTCTCTTGGTCTCAGTGTCTCTGAGCCTCAGTGACTCAGTGTCTCTGTGTATCTGTGCCTCCGTGTCTCAGAGTCTCAGTGTCTCAGTGTGTCTGTGTCTCAATGTCTCAGTGCCTCAGAGTCTCAGTGTCTCTGTGTCTCAATGTCTCAGTGTCTCTGTGTCTCTTGGTCTCAGTGTCTCAGTGTCTCTGTGTCTCAGTGTCTCTGTGTCTCCGTGTCTCAGAGTCTCAGTGTCTCAGTGTCTCTGTGTCTCAGTGTCTCAGAGTCTCAGTGTCTGCGTTTCTCTGTGCCTCTGTGTCTCTGTGTCTCAGTGTCTCTGCGCCTCAGTGTCTCCGAGTTTCATTGTCTCAGTGCCTCAGAGACTCAGTAACTCTGTGTCTCAGTGCCTCTGCGCCTCAGTGTCTCTGTGTCTCAGGGTCTCAGTGCCTCCGAGTCTCAGTGTCTCAGTGCCTCCGAGTCTCAGAGTCTCATTGTCTCAGTGTCTCGGAGTCTCAGTTTCTCAGCGTCTCTGTGTCTCTGTGTCTCAGTGTCTCAGTGTCTGAGAGCCTCAGTGTCTCACTGTCTCAGAGCCTCAGTGTCTCACTGTCTCTGTGTCTCTGTGCCTCGGTGTCTCAGTGTCTCGGTGTCTCAGTGTCTCTATGTCTCAATTTACCTGTGTCTCAATGTCTCTGTGTCTCAGTGTCTCTGTGTCTCTGTGCCTTAGTGTCTCAGTATCTCAGAGTCTCAATGTCGCTGTGTCTCAGTGTCTCATTGTCTCAGTGCCTCTGTGTCTCAGTGTCCCTGTGTCTCAGTGTCTTAGTGTCTCTGTGTCTCAGTGTCTCTGTGCCTCAGTGTCTCAGTGTCTCAGAGTCTCAATGTCTCTGTGTCTCAGTGTCCTAGTGTCCCTGTGTCTCAGTGTCTTAGTGTCTCTGTGTCTCTGTGTCTCTGTGCCTCAGTGTCTCAGTGTCTCAGAGTCTCAATGTCTCTGTGCCTCAGTGTCTCAGTGTCTCAGAGTCTCAATGTCTCTTTGTCTCAGTGTCTCAGTGTCTCTGTGTCTCAGTGTCCCTCTGTCTCAGTGTCTCAGTGTCTTAGTGTCTCTGTGTCTCAGTGTCTCTGTGTCTCTGTGCCTCAGTGTCTCAGTATCTCAGAGTCTCAATGTCGCTGTGTCTCAGTGTCTCATTGTCTCAGTGCCTCTGTGTCTCAGTGTCCCTGTGTCTCAGTGTCTCACTGACTCTGTGTCTCTATGTCTCTGTGTCTCAGTGTCTCAGTGTCTCAGTGTCTCTGTGTCTCAGTGTCTCAGAGTCTCAGTGTCTGTGTTTCTCTGTGCCTCTGTGTCTCTGTGTCTCAGTGTCTCTGCGCCTCAGTGTCTCCGAGTTTCATTGTCTCAGTGCCTCAGAGACTCAGTAACTCTGTGTCTCAGTGCCTCTGCGCCTCAGTGTCTCTGTGTCTCAGGGTCTCAGTGCCTCCGAGTCTCAGTGTCTCAGTGCCTCCGAGTCTCAGAGTCTCATTGTCTCAGTGTCTCGGAGTCTCAGTTTCTCAGCGTCTCTGTGTCTCTGTGTCTCAGTGTCTCAGTGTCTGAGAGCCTCAGTGTCTCACTGTCTCAGAGCCTCAGTGTCTCACTGTCTCTGTGTCTCTGTGCCTCGGTGTCTCAGTGTCTCGGTGTCTCAGTGTCTCTATGTCTCAATTTACCTGTGTCTCAATGTCTCTGTGTCTCAGTGTCTCTGTGTCTCTGTGCCTTAGTGTCTCAGTATCTCAGAGTCTCAATGTCGCTGTGTCTCAGTGTCTCATTGTCTCAGTGCCTCTGTGTCTCAGTGTCCCTGTGTCTCAGTGTCTTAGTGTCTCTGTGTCTCAGTGTCTCTGTGCCTCAGTGTCTCAGTGTCTCAGAGTCTCAATGTCTCTGTGTCTCAGTGTCCTAGTGTCCCTGTGTCTCAGTGTCTTAGTGTCTCTGTGTCTCTGTGTCTCTGTGCCTCAGTGTCTCAGTGTCTCAGAGTCTCAATGTCTCTGTGCCTCAGTGTCTCAGTGTCTCAGAGTCTCAATGTCTCTTTGTCTCAGTGTCTCAGTGTCTCTGTGTCTCAGTGTCCCTCTGTCTCAGTGTCTTAGTGTCTCTGTGTCTCAGTGTCTCTGTGTCTCTGTGCCTCAGTGTCTCAGTATCTCAGAGTCTCAATGTCGCTGTGTCTCAGTGTCTCATTGTCTCAGTGCCTCTGTGTCTCAGTGTCCCTGTGTCTCAGTGTCTCACTGACTCTGTGTCTCTATGTCTCAGTGTCTCAGTGTCTCAGTGTCTCTGTGTCTCAGTGTCTCAGAGTCTCAGTGTCTGTGTTTCTCTGTGCCTCTGTGTCTCTGTGTCTCAGTGTCTCTGCGCCTCAGTGTCTCAGAGTTTCATTGTCTCTGTGCCTCAGAGACTCCGTAACACTGTGTCTCAGTGCCTCTGCGCCTCAGTGTCCCTGTGTCTCAGTGTCTCAGTGCCTCCGAGTCTCTCTGTCTCAGGGTCTCTGTGTCTCAGTGTCTCAGAGTCTCAGTGTCTCAGTGTCTCTGAGCCTCGGTGTCTCAGTGTCTCGGTGTCTCAGTGTCTCTGTGTCTCAATTTCCCTGTGTCTCAGTGTCTCTGTGTCTCAGTGTCTCTGTGTCTCTGTGCCTTAGTGTCTCAGTGTCTCAGAGTATCAATGTCTCTGTGTCTCAGTGTCTCAGTGCCTCTGTGTCTCAGTGTCCCTGTGTCTCAGTGTCTTAGTGTCTCTGTGTCTCAGTGTCTCTGTGTCTCTGTGCCTCAGTGTCTCAGTGTCTCAGAGTCTCAGAGTCTCAATGTCTCTGTGTCTCAGTGTCTCAGTGTATCAGTGTCTCTGTGCCTCGGTGTCTCAGTGTCTCGGTGTCTCAGTGTCTCTGCGCTTCTGTGCCTTAGTGTCTCAGTGTCTCAGACTCTCAATGTCTCTGTGTCTCAGTTTCTCAGTGCCTCTGTGTCTCAGTGTCCCTGTGTCTCAGTGTCTTAGTGTCTCTGTGTCTCAGTGTCTCTGTGTCTCTGTGCCTCAGTGTCTCAGTGTCTCAGAGTCTCAATGTCTCTGTGTCTCAGTGTCTCAGTGCCTCTGTGTCTCAGTGTCCGTGTCTCAGTGTCTTAGTGTCTCTGTGTCTCAGTGTCTCTGTGTCTCTGTGCCTCAGTGTCTCAGTGTCTCAGAGTCTCAATGTCTCTGTGTCTCAGTGTCTTAGTGTCTCAGAGTCACTGTGTCTCAGTGTCTCTGTGCCTCAGTGTCTCAGTGAATCTGTGTCTCTTTGTCTCTGTGCCGCAGTGTCTCAGTGTCTCAGAGTCTCTGTGTCTCAGTGTCTCTGTGTCCCTGTGTCTCAGGGTCTCTGTGCCTCATTGTCTCAGTGTTTCAGTGTCTCTGTGTCTCAGTGTCTGTGTGTCTCAGTGTCTCAGTGCCTCTGTGCCTCGGTGTCTCAGTGTCTCAGTGTCTCTTTGTCTCTGTGTCTCAGTGTCCCTGTGTCTCAGTGTCTCAGTGTCTCAGTGTCTCAGTGTCTCTGTGCCTCAGTGTCTTGGTGTCTCAGAGTCTCCGTATCTCTGTCTCTTGGTATCAGTGTCTCTGAGCCTCAGTGTCTCACTGTCTCTGTGTCTCTGTGTCTCTGTGCCTCAGTGTCTCAGTATCTCAGAGTCTCAGTGTCTCAGTGTGTCTGTGTCTCAATGTCTCAGTGTCTCAGAGTCTCAGTGTCTCTGTGTCTCAATGTCTCAGTGTGTCTGAGTCTCAGCGTCTCAGTGTCTCTGTGCCTCAGTGTCTCAGTGTCTCAGAGTCTCAGAGTCTCAATGTCTCTGTGTCTCAGTGTCTCAGAGTCTCTGTGTCTCAGTGTCTCTGTGTCTCAGTGTCTCAGTGAATCTGTGTCTCTATGTCTCTGTGCCGCAGTGTCTCAGTGTCTCAGAGTCTCTGTGTCTCAGTGTCTCTGTGCCTCATTGTCTTAGTGTTTCAGTGTCTCTGTGTCTCAGTGCCTGTGTGTCTCAGTGCCTCAGTGTCACAGTGTCTCAGTGTCCCTGTGTCTCAGTGTCTCACTGTCTCTGTGTCTCTATGTCTCAGTGCCTCAGTGTCTCTGTGTCTCAGTGTCTCTGTGTCTCAGTGTCTCTGTGCCTCAGTGTCTCAGTGTCTCTGTGCCTCAGTGTCTCAGTGTCTCAGAGTCTCCGTATCTCTCTGTCTCTTGGTCTCAGTGTCTCTGAGCCTCAGTGTCTCACTGTCTCTGTGTCTCTATGTCTCAGTGTCTCAGTGTCTCTGTGCCTCGGTGTCTCAGTGTCTCAGAGTCTCCGTATCTCTCTGTCTCTTGGTGTTAGTGTCTCTGTGCCTCAGTGTCTCAGTGTCTCAGTGTCTCTGTGCCTCAGTGTCTCAGTGTCGCAGTGTCTCAGTGTCTCTGTGTCTCAGTGTCTCTGTGTCTCAGTGTCTCTGTGTCTCTGTGTCTCAGAGTCTCTGTGTCTCAGTGTCTCAGTGAATCTGTGTCTCTTTGTCTCTGTGCCGCAGTGTCTCAGTGTCTCAGAGTCTCTGTGTCTCAGTGTCTCTGTGCCTCAGTGTCTCAGTGTCTCAGAGTCTCCGTATCTCTCTGTCTCATGGTCTCAGTGTCTCTGAGCCACAGTGTCTCACTGTCTCTGTGTCTCTGTGTCTCAGTGTCTCTGTGTCTCAGTGTCTCAGTATCTCAGAGTCTCAATGTCTCTGTTTCTCAGTGTCTCAGTGTCTCAGAGTCTCCGTGCCTCAGTGTCTCAGTGTCTCAGTGTCTCAGAGTCTCTGTATCTCTCTGTGTCTTGGTCTCAGTCTCTCTGAGTCTCACTGTCTCTGTGTCTCTATGTCTCAGTGTCTCAGAGTCTCCTTGTCTCAGTGTTCCAGAGTCTCAGTTTCTCAGTGTCTCAGTGTCTCTGTGTCTCAGTGTCTCAGAGTCTCAGTGTCTCAGTGCCTCTGTGCCTCAGTGTCTCAGTGTCTCAGCGTCTCAGTGTCTCTGTGTCCCTGTGCCTCTGTGTCTCTGTGTCTCAGTGTCTCATTGTCTCAGTGTCTCAGAGTCTCAGTAACTCAGTGTCTCAGTGACTCTGCGCCTCAGCGTCTCTGTGTCTCAGTGTGTCAGTGCCTCAGAGTCTCAGAGTCTCAGTTCCTCAGTGTCTCTGTGTCTCAGAGTCTCATTGTCTCAGTGTCTCAGAGTCTCAGTTTCTCAGTGTCTCTGTGTCTTTGAGTCTCAGTATCTCTGTGTCTCAGTGTCTCAGAGTCTCAGGGGTCTCAGTACCTCTGTGCCTCGGTGTCTCGGTGTCTCAGTGTCTCAGTGTCGCTGTGTCTCTGTGTCTCAGTGTATCTGTGTCTCTGTGCCTCAGTTTCTCTGTGTCTCAGTGTCTCAGTGTCTCTGTGCCTCAGTGTCTCAGCGTCTCAGTGTCTCTGTGTCCCTCTGCCTCTGTGTCTCTGTGTCTCAGTGTCTCTGTGTCTCAGTGTCTCAGAGTCTCAGTGTCTCAGTGTCTCTGTGCCTCGGTGTCTCGGTGTCTCAGTGTCTCATTGTCTCAGTGGCTCAGAGTCTCAGAAACTAAGTGTCTCAGTGACTCTGCGCATCAGCGTCTCTGTGTCTCAGAGTCTCCGTATCTCTCTGTCTCTTGGTGTCAGTGTCTCTGTGCCTCAGTGTCTCAGTATCTCAGTGTCTCTGTGCCTCAGTGTCTCAGTGTGTCAGTGCCTCAGAGTCTCAGAGTCTCAGTTTCTCAGTGTCTCTGTGTCTCAGAGTCTCATTGTCTCAGTGTCTCAGAGTCTCAGTTTCTCAGTGTCTCTGTGTCTCTGTGTCTCAGTGTCTCTGTGTCTCAGTGTCTCAGAGTCTCAGGGGTCTCAGTGTCTCTGTGCCTCGGTGTCTCGGTGTCTCAGTGTCTCAGTGTCTCTGTATCTCAGTGCCTCTGTGTCTCAGTGTCTCACTGTTTCTGTGTCTCAGTGTCTCGGTGTCTCAGTGTCTCAGTGCCTCTGTGTCTCAGTGTCCCTGTGTCTCAGTGTCTCACTGTTTATGTGTCTCTATGTCTCAGTGTCTCAGTGTCTCAGAGTCTCAATGTCTTTGTGTCTCTGTGCCTCAGTGTCTCTGTGCCTCAGTGTCTCAGTGTCTCAGAGTCTCAGTGTCTCTGTGTCTCTTGGTCTCAGTGTCTCTGTGCCTCAGTGTCTCAGTGTCTCTGTGTCTCAGTGTCCAGGGTCTCAGAGTCTCAGTGTCTCTGTGTCTCAGTGTCTCAGAGTCTCAGAGTCTCAGTGTCTCTGTGTCTCTTTGACTCATTGTCTCTGTGCCTCAGTGTCTCAGTGTCTCTGTGTCTCTGGGCCTCAGTGTCTCAGAGTCTCAGAGTCTCAGTGTCTCAGTGTCTCTGTGCCTCAGTGTCTCAGAGTCTCAGTGTCTCAGTGTCTCAGTGTCTCCGCGTCTCAGAGTCTCAGATTATCAGTGTCTCTGTGTCTCAGTGTCTCAGATTCTCAGAGTCTCAGTGTCTCTGTGTCTCAGTGTCTCTGTGTCTCAGTGTCTCACTGTCTCTGTGTCTCTATGTCTCTGTGCCTCAGTGTCTCAGTGTCTCAGTGTCTCTGTGTCTCAGTGTCTCAGTGTCTCAGATTCTCCGTATCTCTCTGTCTCTTGGTCTTAGTGTCTCTGAGCCTCAGTGTCTCACTCTTTCTGTGTCTCTATGTCTCAGTGTCTCAGTGTCTCTGTGCCTCAGTGTCTCAGTGTCTCAGAGTCTCCGTATCTCTCTGTCTCTTGGTCTCAGTGTCTCTGAGCCTCAGTGTCTCAATGTCTCTGTGTCTCTGTGCCTCAGTGTCTCAGTATCTCAGAGTCTCAGTGTCTCAGTGTGTCTGTGTCTCAATGTCTCAGTGTCTCAGATTCTCAGTGTCTCAGTGTCTCTGTCTCTCAGTGTCTCAGTGTCTCTGTGCGTCAGTGTCTCAGTGTCTCAGTTTCTCAGTGTCTCTGTGTCTCAGAGTCTCAGTGTCTCTGTGTCTCAGTGTCTCAGAGTCTCAGTGCCTCAGTGTCTCTGTGCCTCAGTGTCTCAGAGTCTCAGTGTCTCTGTGTCTCAGTGCCTCTGCGACTCAGTGTCTCTGTGTCTCAGTGTCTCAGTGCCTCCGAGTCTCAGATTCTCAGTGTCTCAGTGTCTCAGTGTCTCAGAGTCTCATTGTCTCAGTGTCTCAGAGTCTCAGTTTCTTAGTGTCTCTGTGTCTCTGTGTCTCAGTGTCTCTGTGTCTCAGTGTCTCAGAGTCTCATTGTCTCAGTGTCTCAGAGTCTCAGTTTCTCAGTGTCTCTGTATCTCAGTGTCTCTGTGTATCAGTGCCTCAGAGTCTCAGTGTCTCTGTGCCTCGGTGTCTCGGTGTCTCAGTGTCTCAGTATCTCAGTGTCTCTGTGTCTCAGTGTATCTGTGTCTCTCTGCCTCAGTGTCTCTGTGTCTCAGTGTCTCTGTGCCTCAGTGTCTCAGCGTCTCAGTGTCTCTGTGTCCCTCTGCCTCTGTGTCTCTGTGCCTCAGATTCTCAGTGTCTCAGAGTCTCAATGTCTCAATGTCTCTGTGTCTCAGTGTCTCTGTGTCTCAGTGTCCCTGTGTCTCAGTGTCTTAGTGTCTCTGTGTCTCTTGGTCTCAGTGTCTCTGTGCCTCAGTGCCTCAGTGTCTCTGTGTTTCTGGGCCTCAGTGTCTCAGTGTCTCTGAGCCTCAGTGTCTCAGTGTCTCTGTGTCACTGTGTCTCAATGTCTCAGTGTCTCAGAGTCTCAGTGTCTCTGTGTCTCAATGTCTCAGTGTCTCTGTGTCTGTTGGTCTTAGTGTCTCTGTGCCTCAGTGTCTCAGTGTCTCAGTGCCTCAGAGTCTCAGTGTCTCAGTGTCTCTGTGTCTCCATGTCTCAGAGTCTCAGATTCTCAGTGTCCCTGTGTCTCAGTGTCTCACTGTCTCTGTGTCTCTATGTCTCTGTGTCTCAGTGTCTCAGTGTCTCTGTGTCTCAGTGTCTCAGAGTCTCAGTGTCTTAGTGTCTCTGTGTCTCAGTGTCTCTGTGTCTCTGTGCCTCTGTGTCTCTGTGTCTCAGTGTCTCTGCGCCTCAGTGTCTCAGAGTTTCATTGTCTCTGTGCCTCAGAGACTCCGTAACACTGTGTCTCAGTGCCTCTGCGCCTCAGTGTCCCTGTGTCTCAGTGTCTCAGTGCCTCCGAGTCTCTCTGTCTCAGGGTCTCTGTGTCTCAGTGTCACAAAGTCTCAGTGTCTCAGTGTCTCTGAGCCTCGGTGTCTCAGTGTCTCGGTGTCTCAGTGTCTCTGTGTCACAATTTCCCTGTGTCTCAGTGTCTCTGTGTCTCAGTGTCTCTGTGTCTCTGTGCCTTAGTGTCTCAGTGTCTCAGAGTATCAATGTCTCTGTGTCTCAGTGTCTCAGTGCCTCTGTGTCTCAGTGTCCCTGTGTCTCAGTGTCTTAGTGTCTCTGTGTCTCAGTGTCTCTGTGTCTATGTGCCTCAGTGTCTCAGTGTCTCAGAGTCTCAATGTCTCTGTGTCTCAGTGTCTCAGTGTATCAGTGTCTCTGTGCCTCGGTGTCTCAGTGTCTCGGTGTCTCAGTGTCTCTGCGCTTCTGTGCCTTAGTGTCTCAGTGTCTCAGACTCTCAATGTCTCTGTGTCTCAGTGTCTCAGTGCCTCTGTGTCTCAGTGTCCCTGTGTCTCAGTGTCTTAGTGTCTCTGTGTCTCAGTGTCTCTGTGTCTCTGTGCCTCAGTGTCTCAGTGTCTCAGAGTCTCAATGTTCTGTGTCTCAGTGTCTCAGTGCCTCTGTGTCTCAGTGTCCCTGTGTCTCAGTGTCTTAGTGTCTCTGTGTCTCAGTGTCTCTGTGTCTCTGTGCCTCAGTGTCTCAGTGTCTCAGAGTCTCAATGTCTCTGTGTCTCAGTGTCTCAGAGTCTCTGTGTCTCAGTGTCTCTGTGCCTCAGTGTCTCAGTGAATCTGTGTCTCTTTGTCTCTGTGCCGCAGTGTCTCAGTGTCTCAGAGTCTCTGTGTCTCAGTGTCTCTGTGTCCCTGTGTCTCAGGGTCTCTGTGCCTCATTGTCTCAGTGTTTCAGTGTCTCTGTGTCTCAGTGTCTGTGTGTCTCAGTGTCTCAGTGTCTCAGTGTCTCTGTGCCTCGGTGTCTCAGTGTCTCAGTGTCTCTTTGTCTCTGTGTCTCAGTGTCCCTGTGTCTCAGTGTCTCAGTGTCTCAGTGTCTCTGTGCCTCAGTGTCTTGGTGTCTCAGAGTCTCCATATCTCTGTCTCTTGGTATCAGTGTCTCTGAGCCTCAGTGTCTCACTGTCTCTGTGTCTCTGTGTCTCTGTGCCTCAGTGTCTCAGTATCTCAGAGTCTCAGTGTCTCAGTGTGTCTGTGTCTCAATGTCTCAGTGTCTCAGAGTCTCAGTGTCTCTGTGTCTCAATGTCTCAGTGTGTCTGAGTCTCAGCGTCTCAGTGTCTCTGTGCCTCAGTGTCTCAGTGTCTCAGAGTCTCAGAGTCTCAATGTCTCTGTGTCTCAGTGTCTCAGAGTCTCTGTGTCTCAGTGTCCCTGTGTCTCAGTGTCTCACTGTCTCTGTGTCTCTATGTCTCAGTGCCTCAGTGTCTCTGTGTCTCTGTGTCTCAGTGTCTCTGTGCCTCAGTGTCTCAGTGTCTCTGTGCCTCAGTGTCTCAGTGTCTCAGAGTCTCCGTATCTCTCTGTCTCTTGGTCTCAGTGTCTCTGAGCCTCAGTGTCTCACTGTCTCTGTGTCTCTATGTCTCAGTGTCTCAGTGTCTCTGTGCCTCGGTGTCTCAGTGTCTCAGAGTCTCCGTATCTCTCTGTCTCTTGGTGTCAGTGTCTCTGTGCCTCAGTGTCTCAGTATCTCAGTGCCTCTGTGCCTCAGTGTCTCAGTGTCGCAGTGTCTCAGTGTCTCAGAGTCTCAGTGTCTCTGTGTCTCAGTGTCTCTGTGTCTCTGTGTCTCAGTGTCTCTGTGTCTCAGTGTCTCAGTGAATCTGTGTCTCTTTGTCTCTGTGCCGCAGTGTCTCAGTGTCTCAGAGTCTCTGTGTCTCAGTGTCTCTGTGCCTCAGTGTCTCAGTGTCTCAGAGTCTCCGTATCTCTCTGTCTCATGGTCTCAGTGTCTCTGAGCCACAGTGTCTCACTGTCTCTGTGTCTCTATGTCTCAGTGTCTCTGTGTCTCAGTGTCTCAGTATCTCAGAGTCTCAATGTCTCTGTTTCTCAGTGTCTCAGTGTCTCAGAGTCTCCGTGCCTCAGTGTCTCAGTGTCTCAGTGTCTCAGAGTCTCTGTATCTCTCTGTGTCTTGGTCTCAGTCTCTCTGAGTCTCAGTGTCTCTGTGTCTCAGTGTCCCTGTGTCTCAGTGTCTCACTGTCTCTGTGTCTCTATGTCTCAGTGTCTCAGAGTCTCCTTGTCTCAGTGTTCCAGAGTCTCAGTTTCTCAGTGTCTCAGTGTCTCTGTGTCTCAGTGTCTCAGAGTCTCAGTGTCTCAGTGCCTCTGTGCCTCAGTGTCTCAGTGTCTCAGCGTCTCAGTGTCTCTGTGTCCCTGTGCCTCTGTGTCTCTGTGTCTCAGTGTCTCATTGTCTCAGTGTCTCAGAGTCTCAGTAACTCAGTGTCTCAGTGACTCTGCGCCTCAGCGTCTCTGTGTCTCAGTGTGTCAGTGCCTCAGAGTCTCAGAGTCTCAGTTCCTCAGTGTCTCTGTGTCTCAGAGTCTCATTGTCTCAGTGTCTCAGAGTCTCAGCTTCTCAGTGTCTCTGTGTCTTTGAGTCTCAGTATCTCTGTGTCTCAGTGTCTCAGAGTCTCAGGGGTCTCAGTACCTCTGTGCCTCGGTGTCTCGGTGTCTCAGTGTCTCAGTGTCGCTGTGTCTCTGTGTCTCAGTGTATCTGTGTCTCTGTGCCTCAGTTTCTCTGTGTCTCAGTGTCTCAGTGTCTCTGTGCCTCAGTGTCTCAGTGTCTCTGTGTCCCTCTGCCTCTGTGTCTCTGTGTCTCAGTGTCTCTGTGTCTCAGTGTCTCAGAGTCTCAGTGTCTCAGTGTCTCTGTGCCTCGGTGTCTCGGTGTCTCAGTGTCTCATTGTCTCAGTGGCTCAGAGTCTCAGAAACTAAGTGTCTCAGTGACTCTGCGCATCAGCGTCTCTGTGTCTCAGTGTGTCAGTGCCTCAGAGTCTCAGAGTCTCAGTTTCTCAGTGTCTCTGTGTCTCAGAGTCTCATTGTCTCAGTGTCTCAGAGTCTCAGTTTCTCAGTGTCTCTGTGTCTCTGTGTCTCAGTGTCTCTGTGTCTCAGTGTCTCAGAGTCTCAGGGGTCTCAGTGTCTCTGTGCCTCGGTGTCTCGGTGTCTCAGTGTCTCAGTGTCTCTGTGTCTCAGTGCCTCTGTGTCTCAGTGTCTCTGTGTCTCAGTGTCTCACTGTTTCTGTGTCTCAGTGTCTCGGTGTCTCAGTGTCTCAGTGCCTCTGTGTCTCAGTGTCCCTGTGTCTCAGTGTCTCACTGTTTATGTGTCTCTATGTCTCAGTGTCTCAGTGTCTCAGTGTCTCAGAGTCTCAATGTCTTTGTGTCTCTGTGCCTCAGTGTCTCTGTGCCTCTGTGCCTCAGTGTCTCAGTGTCTCAGAGTCTCAGTGTCTCTGTGTCTCTTGGTCTCAGTGTCTCTGTGCCTCAGTGTCTCAGTGTCTCTGTGTCTCAGTGTCCAGGGTCTCAGAGTCTCAGTGTCTCTGTGTCTCAGTGTCTCAGAGTCTCAGAGTCTCAGAGTCTCAGTGTCTCTGTGTCTCTTTGACTCATTGTCTCTGTGCCTCAGTGTCTCAGTGTCTCTGTGTCTCTGGGCCTCAGTGTCTCAGAGTCTCAGAGTCTCAGTGTCTCAGTGTCTCTGTGCCTCAGTGTCTCAGAGTCTCAGTGTCTAAGTGTCTCAGTGTCTCTGTGTCTCCGCGTCTCAGAGTCTCAGATTATCAGTGTCTCTGTGTCTCAGTGTCTCAGATTCTCAGAGTCTCAGTGTCTCTGTGTCTCAGTGTCTCAGTGTCTCTGTGCCTCAGTGTCTCAGAGTCTCAGTGTCTCTGTGTCTCTGTGCCTCTGTGTCTCTGTGTCTAAGTGTCTCAGTGTCTCAGTGTCTCAGTGTCCCTGTGTCTCAGTGTCTTAGTGTCTCTGTGTCTCAGTGTCTCTGTGTCTCTGTGCCTCAGTGTCTCAGTGTCTCAGAGTCTCAATGTCTCTGTGTCTCAGTGTCTCGGTGTCTCAGTGTCTCTGTGCCTGGGTGTCTCAGTGTCTCAGGTGTCTCAATGTCTCTGTGTCTCAGTGTCTCTGCGCTTCTGTGCCTTAGTGTCTCAGTGTCTCAGTGTCTCAGAGTCTCAATGTCTCTGTGTCTCAGTGTCTCGGTGCCTCTGTGTCTCAGTGTCCCTGTGTCTCAGTGTCTTAGTGTCTCTGTGCCTCAGTGTCTCTGTGCCTCTGTGCCTCAGTGTCTCAGTGTCTCAGAGTCTCAGTGTCTAAGTGTGTCTGTGGCTCAGTGTCTCAGTGTCTCAGAGTCTCAGTGTCTCTGTGTCTCTTGGTCTCAGTGTCTCTGTGCCTCAGTGTCTCAGTGTCTCTGTGTCTCAGTGTCCAGGGTCTCAGAGTCTCAGTGTCTCTGTGTCTCAGTGTCTCAGAGTCTCAGAGTCTCAGAGTCTCAGTGTCTCTGTGTCTCTTTGACTCATTGTCTCTGTGCCTCAGTGTCTCAGTGTCTCTGGGCCTCAGTGTCTCAGTGTCTCAGAGTCTCAGTGTCTCAGAGTCTCAGTGTCTCAGTGTCTCTGTGTCTCCGCGTCTCAGAGTCTCAGATTCTCAGTGTCTCTGTGTCTCAGTGTCTCAGATTCTCAGAGTCTCAGTGTCTCTGTGTCTCAGTGTCTCAGTGTCTCTGTGCCTCAGTGTCTCACTGTCTCTGTGTCTCTATGTCTCTGTGTCTCAGTGTCTCAGTGTCTCTGTGTCTCAGTGTCTCAGAGTCTCAGTGTCTGTGTTTCTCTGTGCCTCTGTGTCTCTGTGTCTCAGTGTCTCTGCGCCTCAGTGTCTCAGAGTTTCATTGTCTCTGTGCCTCAGAGACTCCGTAACACTGTGTCTCAGTGCCTCTGCGCCTCAGTGTCCCTGTGTCTCAGTGTCTCAGTGCCTCCGAGTCTCTCTGTCTCAGGGTCTCTGTGTCTCAGTGTCTCAAAGTCTCAGTGTCTCAGTGTCTCTGAGCCTCGGTGTCTCAGTGTCTCGGTGTCTCAGTGTCTCTGTGTCTCAATTTCCCTGTGTCTCAGTGTCTCTGTGTCTCAGTGTCTCTGTGTCTCTGTGCCTTAGTGTCTCAGTGTCTCAGAGTATCAATGTCTCTGTGTCTCAGTGTCTCAGAGTATCAATGTCTCTGTGTCTCAGTGTCTCAGTGCCTCTGTGTCTCAGTGTCCCTGTGTCTCAGTGTCTTAGTGTCTCTGTGTCTCAGTGTCTCTGTGTCTCTGTGCCTCAGTGTCTCAGTGTCTCAGAGTCTCAATGTCTCTGTGTCTCAGTGTCTCAGTGTATCAGTGTCTCTGTGCCTCGGTGTCTCAGTGTCTCGGTGTCTCAGTGTCTCTGCGCTTCTGTGCCTTAGTGTCTCAGTGTCTCAGACTCTCAATGTCTCTGTGTCTCAGTGTCTCAGTGCCTCTGTGTCTCAGTGTCCCTGTGTCTCAGTGTCTTAGTGTCTCTGTGTCTCAGTGTCTCTGTGTCTCTGTGCCTCAGTGTCTCAGTGTCTCAGAGTCTCAATGTCTCTGTGTCTCAGTGTCTCAGTGCCTCTGTGTCTCAGTGTCCCTGTGTCTCAGTGTCTTAGTGTCTCTGTGTCTCAGTGTCTCTGTGTCTCTGTGCCTCAGTGTCTCAGTGTCTCAGAGTCTCAATGTCTCTGTGTCTCAGTGTCTTAGTGTCTCAGAGTCTCTGTGTCTCAGTGTCTCTGTGCCTCAGTGTCTCAGTGAATCTGTGTCTCTTTGTCTCTGTGCCGCAGTGTCTCAGTGTCTCAGAGTCTCTGTGTCTCAGTGTCTCTGTGTCCCTGTGTCTCAGGGTCTCTGTGCCTCATTGTCTCAGTGTTTCAGTGTCTCTGTGTCTCAGTGTCTGTGTGTCTCAGTGTCTCAGTGTCTCAGTGTCTCTGTGCCTCGGTGTCTCAGTGTCTCAGTGTCTCTTTGTCTCTGTGTCTCAGTGTCCCTGTGTCTCAGTGTCTCAGTGTCTCAGTGTCTCAGTGTCTCTGTGCCTCAGTGTCTTGGTGTCTCAGAGTCTCCGTATCTCTGTCTCTTGGTATCAGTGTCTCTGAGCCTCAGTGTCTCACTGTCTCTGTGTCTCTGTGTCTCTGTGCCTCAGTGTCTCAGTATCTCAGAGTCTCAGTGTCTCAGTGTGTCTGTGTCTCAATGTCTCAGTGTCTCAGAGTCTCAGTGTCTCTGTGTCTCAATGTCTCAGTGTGTCTGAGTCTCAGCGTCTCAGTGTCTCTGTGCCTCAGTGTCTCAGTGTCTCAGAGTCTCAGAGTCTCAATGTCTCTGTGTCTCAGTGTCTCAGAGTCTCTGTGTCTCAGTGTCTCTGTGTCTCAGTGTCTCAGTGAATCTGTGTCTCTATGTCTCTGTGCCGCAGTGTCTCAGTGTCTCAGAGTCTCTGTGTCTCAGTGTCTCTGTGCCTCATTGTCTTAGTGTTTCAGTGTCTCTGTGTCTCAGTGCCTGTGTGTCTCAGTGCCTCAGTGTCACAGTGTCTCAGTGTCTCTGTGTCTCAGTGTCCCTGTGTCTCAGTGTCTCACTGTCTCTGTGTCTCTATGTCTCAGTGCCTCAGTGTCTCTGTGTCTCAGTCCCTCTGTGTCTCAGTGTCTCTGTGCCTCAGTGTCTCAGTGTCTCAGTGTCTCAGTGTCTCTGTGCCTCAGTGTCTCAGTGTCTCAGAGTCTCCGTATCTCTCTGTCTCTTGGTCTCAGTGTCTCTGAGCCTCAGTGTCTCACTGTCTCTGTGTCTCTATGTCTCAGTGTCTCAGTGTCTCTGTGCCTCGGTGTCTCAGTGTCTCAGAGTCTCCGTATCTCTCTGTCTCTTGGTGTCAGTGTCTCTGTGCCTCAGTGTCTCAGTATCTCAGTGCCTCTGTGCCTCAGTGTCTCAGTGTCGCAGTGTCTCAGTGTCTCAGAGTCTCAGTGTCTCTGTGTCTCAGTGTCTCTGTGTCTCTGTGTCTCAGTGTCTCTGTGTCTCAGTGTCTCAGTGAATCTGTGTCTCTTTGTCTCTGTGCCGCAGTGTCTCAGTGTCTCAGAGTCTCTGTGTCTCAGTGTCTCTGTGCCTCAGTGTCTCAGTGTCTCAGAGTCTCCGTATCTCTCTGTCTCATGGTCTCAGTGTCTCTGAGCCACAGTGTCTCACTGTCTCTGTGTCTCTATGTCTCAGTGTCTCTGTGTCTCAGTGTCTCAGTATCTCAGAGTCTCAATGTCTCTGTTTCTCAGTGTCTCAGTGTCTCAGAGTCTCCGTGCCTCAGTGTCTCAGTGTCTCAGTGTCTCAGAGTCTCTGTATCTCTCTGTGTCTTGGTCTCAGTCTCTCTGAGTCTCAGTGTCTCTGTGTCTCAGTGTCCCTGTGTCTCAGTGTCTCACTGTCTCTGTGTCTCTATGTCTCAGTGTCTCAGAGTCTCCTTGTCTCAGTGTTCCAGAGTCTCAGTTTCTCAGTGTCTCAGTGTCTGTGTCTCAGTGTCTCAGAGTCTCAGTGTCTCAGTGCCTCTGTGCCTCAGTGTCTCAGTGTCTCAGCGTCTCAGTGTCTCTGTGTCCCTGTGCCTCTGTGTCTCTGTGTCTCAGTGTCTCATTGTCTCAGTGTCTCTGTGTCTCAGTAACTCAGTGTCTCAGTGACTCTGCGCCTCAGCGTCTCTGTGTCTCAGTGTGTCAGTGCCTCAGAGTCTCAGAGTCTCAGTTCCTCAGTGTCTCTGTGTCTCAGAGTCTCATTGTCTCAGTGTCTCAGAGTCTCAGTTTCTCAGTGTCTCTGTGTCTTTGAGTCTCAGTATCTCTGTGTCTCAGTGTCTCAGAGTCTCAGGGGTCTCAGTACCTCTGTGCCTCGGTGTCTCGGTGTCTCAGTGTCTCAGTGTCGCTGTGTCTCTGTGTCTCAGTGTATCTGTGTCTCTCTGCCTCAGTTTCTCTGTGTCTCAGTGTCTCAGTGTCTCTGTGCCTCAGTGTCTCAGCGTCTCAGTGTCTCTGTGTCCCTCTGCCTCTGTGTCTCTGTGTCTCAGTGTCTCTGTGTCTCAGTGTCTCAGAGTCTCAGTGTCTCAGTGTCTCTGTGCCTCGGTGTCTCGGTGTCTCAGTGTCTCATTGTCTCAGTGGCTCAGAGTCTCAGAAACTAAGTGTCTCAGTGACTCTGCGCATCAGCGTCTCTGTGTCTCAGTGTGTCAGTGCCTCAGAGTCTCAGAGTCTCAGTTTCTCAGTGTCTCTGTGTCTCAGAGTCTCATTGTCTCAGTGTCTCAGAGTCTCAGTTTCTCAGTGTCTCTGTGTCTCTGTGTCTCAGTGTCTCTGTGTCTCAGTGTCTCAGAGTCTCAGGGGTCTCAGTGTCTCTGTGCCTCGGTGTCTCGGTGTCTCAGTGTCTCAGTGTCTCTGTGTCTCAGTGCCTCTGTGTCTCAGTGTCCCTGTGTCTCAGTGTCTCACTGTTTCTGTGTCTCAGTGTCTCGGTGTCTCAGTGTCTCAGTGCCTCTGTGTCTCAGTGTCCCTGTGTCTCAGTGTCTCACTGTTTATGTGTCTCTATGTCTCAGTGTCTCAGTGTCTCAGTGTCTCAGAGTCTCAATGTCTTTGTGTCTCTGTGCCTCAGTGTCTCTGTGCCTCTGTGCCTCAGTGTCTCAGTGTCTCAGAGTCTCAGTGTCTCTGTGTCTCTTGGTCTCAGTGTCTCTGTGCCTCAGTGTCTCAGTGTCTCTGTGTCTCAGTGTCCAGGGTCTCAGAGTCTCAGTGTCTCTGTGTCTCAGTGTCTCAGAGTCTCAGAGTCTCAGAGTCTCAGTGTCTCTGTGTCTCTTTGACTCATTGTCTCTGTGCCTCAGTGTCTCAGTGTCTCTGTGTCTCTGGGCCTCAGTGTCTCAGAGTCTCAGAGTCTCAGTGTCTCAGTGTCTCTGTGCCTCAGTGTCTCAGAGTCTCAGTGTCTAAGTGTCTCAGTGTCTCTGTGTCTCCGCGTCTCAGAGTCTCAGATTATCAGTGTCTCTGTGTCTCAGTGTCTCAGATTCTCAGAGTCTCAGTGTCTCTGTGTCTCAGTGTCTCAGTGTCTCAGAGTCTCAGTGTCTCTGTGTCTCTGTGCCTCTGTGTCTCTGTGTCTAAGTGTCTCAGTGTCTCAGTGTCTCAGTGTCCCTGTGTCTCAGTGTCTTAGTGTCTCTGTGTCTCAGTGTCTCTGTGTCTCTGTGCCTCAGTGTCTCAGTGTCTCAGAGTCTCAATGTCTCTGTGTCTCAGTGTCTCGGTGTCTCAGTGTCTCTGTGCCTGGGTGTCTCAGTGTCTCAGGTGTCTCAATGTCTCTGTGTCTCAGTGTCTCTGCGCTTCTGTGCCTTAGTGTCTCAGTGTCTCAGAGTCTCAGTGTCTTAGTGTCTCTGTGCCTCAGTGTCTCTGTGCCTCTGTGCCTCAGTGTCTCAGTGTCTCAGAGTCTCAGTGTCTAAGTGTGTCTGTGGCTCAGTGTCTCAGTGTCTCAGAGTCTCAGTGTCTCTGTGTCTCTTGGTCTCAGTGTCTCTGTGCCTCAGTGTCTCAGTGTCTCTGTGTCTCAGTGTCCAGGGTCTCAGAGTCTCAGTGTCTCTGTGTCTCAGTGTCTCAGAGTCTCAGAGTCTCAGAGTCTCAGTGTCTCTGTGTCTCTTTGACTCATTGTCTCTGTGCCTCAGTGTCTCAGTGTCTCTGTGTCTCTGGGCCTCAGTGTCTCAGAGTCTCAGAGTCTCAGTGTCTCAGTGTCTCTGTGCCTCAGTGTCTCAGAGTCTCAGTGTCTCAGAGTCTCAGTGTCTCAGTGTCTCTGTGTCTCCGCGTCTCAGAGTCTCAGATTCTCAGTGTCTCTGTGTCTCAGTGTCTCAGATTCTCAGAGTCTCAGTGTCTCTGTGTCTCAGTGTCTCAGTGTCTCTGTGCCTCAGTGTCTCAGAGTCTCAGTGTCTCTGTGTCTCTGTGCCTCTGTGTCTCTGTGTCTCAGTGTCTCAGTGTCTCAGTGTCCCTGTGTCTCAGTGTCTTAGTGTCTCTGTGTCTCAGTGTCTCTGTGTCTCTGTGCCTCAGTGTCTAGGTGTCTCAGAGTCTCAATGTCTCTGTGTCTCAGTGTCTCGGTGTCTCAGTGTCTCTGTGCCTGGGTGTCTCAGTGTCTCGGTGTCTCAATGTCTCTGTGTCTCAGTGTCTCTGCGCTTCTGTGCCTTAGTGTCTCAGTGTCTCAGAGTCTCAATGTCTCTGTGTCTCAGTGTCTCAGTGCCTCTGTGTCTCAGTGTCCCTGTGTCTCAGTGTCTTAGTGTCTCTGTGTCTCAGTGTCTCTGTGTCTCTGTGCCTCAGTGTCTCAGAGTCTCAATGTCTCTGTGTCTCAGGGTCTCAGTGCCTCTGTGTCTCAGTGTCCCTGTGTCTAAGTGTCTCAGTGTCTCAGAGTCTCAATGTCTCTGTGTCTCAGTGTCTTAGTGTCTTAGTGTCTCAGAGTCTCTGTGTCTCAGTGTCTCTGTGCCTCAGTGTCTCAGTGAATCTGTGTCTCTTTGTCTCTGTGCCGCAGTGTCTCAGTGTCTCAGAGTCTCTGTGTTTCAGTGTCTCTGTGTCCCTGTGTCTCAGAGTCTCTGTGCCTCATTGTCTCAGTGTTTCAGTGTCTCTGTGTCTCAGTGTCTGTGTGTCTCAGTGTCTCAGTGTCTCTGTGCCTCGGTGTCTCGGTGTCTCAGTGTCTCAGTGTCTCAGTGTCTCTTTGTCTCTGTGTCTCAGTGTCCCTGTGTCTCAGTGTCTCACTGTCTCTGTGTCTCTATGTCTCTGTGTCTCAGTGTCTCAGTGTCTCTGTGTCTCTGTGTCTCAGTGTCTCAGTGTCTCTGTGCCTCAGTGTCTTGGTGTCTCAGAGTCTCCGTATCTCTGTCTCTTGGTATCAGTGTCTCTGAGCCTCAGTGTCTCAGTGTCTCTGTGTCTCTGTGCCTCAGTGTCTCAGTATCTCAGAGTCTCAGTGTCTCAGTGTGTCTGTGTCTCAATGTCTCAGTGTCTCGGTGTCTCAGTGTCTCTGTGCCTGGGTGTCTCAGTGTCTCGGTGTCTCAATGTCTCTGTGTCTCAGTGTCTCTGCGCTTCTGTGCCTTAGTGTCTCAGTGTCTCAGAGTCTCAATGTCTCTGTGTCTCAGTGTCTCAGTGCCTCTGTGTCTCAGTGTCCCTGTGTCTCAGTGTCTTAGTGTCTCTGTGTCTCAGTGTCTCTGTGTCTCTGTGCCTCAGTGTCTCAGTGTCTCAGAGTCTCAATGTCTCTGTGTCTCAGGGTCTCAGTGCCTCTGTGTCTCAGTGTCCCTGTGTCTAAGTGTCTCAGTGTCTCAGAGTCTCAATGTCTCTGTGTCTCAGTGTCTTAGTGTCTTAGTGTCTCAGAGTCTCTGTGTCTCAGTGTCTCTGTGCCTCAGTGTCTCAGTGAATCTGTGTCTCTTTGTCTCTGTGCCGCAGTGTCTCAGTGTCTCAGAGTCTCTGTGTTTCAGTGTCTCTGTGTCCCTGTGTCTCAGAGTCTCTGTGCCTCATTGTCTCAGTGTTTCAGTGTCTCTGTGTCTCAGTGTCTGTGTGTCTCAGTGTCTCAGTGTCTCTGTGCCTCGGTGTCTCGGTGTCTCAGTGTCTCAGTGTCTCTTTGTCTCTGTGTCTCAGTGTCCCTGTGTCTCAGTGTCTCACTGTCTCTGTGTCTCTATGTCTCTGTGTCTCAGTGTCTCAGTGTCTCTGTGTCTCTGTGTGTCAGTGTCTCAGTGTCTCTGTGCCTCAGTGTCTTGGTGTCTCAGAGTCTCCGTATCTCTGTCTCTTGGTATCAGTGTCTCTGAGCCTCAGTGTCTCAGTGTCTCTGTGTCTCTGTGCCTCAGTGTCTCAGTATCTCAGAGTCTCAGTGTCTCAGTGTGTCTGTGTCTCAATGTCTCAGTGTCTCAGAGTCTCAGTGTCTCTGTGTCTCAATGTCTCAGTGTCTCTGAGTCTCAGCGTCTCAGTGTCTCTGTGCCTCAGTGTCTCAGTGTCTCAGAGTCTCAGAGTCTCAATGTCTCTGTGTCTCAGTGTCTCAGAGTCTCTGTGTCTCAGTGTCTCTGTGTCTCAGTGTCTCAGTGAATCTGTGTCTCTTTGTCTCAGTGCCGCAGTGTCTCAGTGTCTCAGAGTCTCTGTGTCTCAGTGTCTCTGTGTCCCTGTGTCTCAGTGTCTCTGTGCCTCATTGTCTCAGTGTTTCAGAGTCTCTGTGTCTCATTGTCTGTGTGTCTCAGTGTCTCAGTGTCTCAGAGTCTCAGTGTCTCAGTGTCTGAGAGTCTCGGTGCCTCAGTGTCACAGTGTCTCAGTGTCTCTGTGTCTCAGTGTCCCTGTGTCTCAGTGTCTCACTGTCTCTGTGTCTCTATGTCTCAGTGCCTCAGTGTCTCTGTGTCTCAGTGTCTCTGTGTCTCAGTGTCTCAGTGTCTCTGTGCCTCGGTGTCTCGGTGTCTCAGTGTCACATTGTCTCAGTGGCTCAGAGTCTCAGAAACTCAGTGTCTCAGTGACTCTGCGCATCAGCGTCTCTGTGTCTCAGTGTGTCAGTGCCTCAGAGTCTCAGAGTCTCAGTTTCTCAGTGTCTCAGTGTCTCAGAGTCTCAGTTTCTCAGTGTCTCTGTGTCTCTGTGTCTCAGTGTCTCTGTGTCTCAGTGTCTCAGAGTCTCAGGGGTCTCAGTGTCTCTGTGCCTCGGTGTCTCGGTGTCTCAGTGTCTCAGTGTCTCTGTGTCTCAGTGCCTCTGTGTCTCAGTGTCCCTGTGTCTCAGTGTCTCACTGTTTCTGTGTCTCAGTGTCTCGGTGTCTCAGTGTCTCAGTGCCTCTGTGTCTCAGTGTCCCTGTGTCTCAGTGTCTCACTGTTTATGTGTCTCTATGTCTCAGTGTCTCAGTGTCTCAGAGTCTCAATGTCTTTGTGTCTCTGTGCCTCAGTGTCTCTGTGTCTCTGTGCCTCAGTGTCTCAGTGTCTCAGAGTCTCAGTGTCTAAGTGTGTCTGTGGCTCAGTGTCTCAGTGTCTCAGAGTCTCAGTGTCTCTGTGTCTCTTGGTCTCAGTGTCTCTGTGCCTCATTGTCTCAGTGTCTCTGTGTCTCAGTGTCTCAGGGTCTCAGAGTCTCAGTGTCTCTGTGTCTCAGTGTCTCAGAGTCTCAGAGTCTCAGTGTCTCTGTGTCTCTTTGACTCATTGTCTCTGTGCCTCAGTGTCTCAGTGTCTCTGTGTCTCTGGGCCTCAGTGTCTCAGAGTCTCAGAGTCTCAGTGTCTCAGTGTCTCTGTGCCTCAGTGTCTCAGGCTCTCAGTGTCTCAGAGTCTCAGATTCTCAGTGTCTCTGTGTCTCAGTGTCTCAGATTCTCAGAGTCTCAGTGTCTCTGTGTCTCAGTGTCTCAGTGTCTCTGTGCCTCAGTGTCTCAGAGTCTCAGTGTCTCTGTGTCTCTGTGCCTCTGTGTCTCTGTGTCTAAGTGTCTCTGTGTCTCAGTGTCTCAGTGTCTCAGAGTCTCAGTGTCTCTGTGTCTCTGTGCCTCTGTGTCTCTGTGTCTAAGTGTCTCAGTGTCTCTGTGCATCAGTGCCTCAGTGTCTCAGAGTCTCAGTGTCTGTGTTTCTCTGTGCCTCTGTGTCTCTGTGTCTCAGCGCCTCAGTGTCTCCGAGTTTCATTGTCTCTGTGCCTCAGAGACTCAGTAACTCTGTGTCTCAGTGCCTCTGCGCCTCAGTGTCTCTGTGTCTCAGTGTCTCAGTGCCTCCGAGTCTCGCTGTCTCAGTGTCTCTGTGTCTCAGTGTCTCAGAGTAATAGTGTCTCAGTGTCTCAGTGTCTCTGAGCCTCGGTGTCTCAGTGTCTCGGTGTCTCAGTGTCTCTGTGTCTCAATTTCCCTGTGTCTCAGTGTCTCTGTGTCTCAGTGTCTCTGTGCCTTAGTGTCTCAGTGTCTCAGAGTCTCAATGTCTCTGTGTCTCAGTGTCTCAGTGCCTCTGCGTCTTAGTGTCCCTGTGTCTCAGTGTCTTAGTGTCTCTGTGTCTCAGTGTCTCTGTGTCTCTGTGCCTCAGTGTCTCAGTGTCTCAGAGTCTCAATGTCTCTGTGTCTCAGTGTCTCAGTGCCTCTGTGTCTCAGTGTCCCTGTGTCTCAGTGTCTTATTGTCTCTGTGCCTCAGTGTCTCTGTGTCTCTGTGCCTCAGTGTCTCTGTGTCTCAGAGTCTCAGTGTCTCAGGGTCTCTGTGTCTCAGTGTCTCTGTGTCTCACTGTCTCAGTGAATCTGTGTCTCTTTGTCTCTGTGCCGCAGTGTCTCAGTGTCTCAGAGTCTCTGTGTCTCAGTGTCTCTGTGTCCCTGTGTCTCAGTGTCTCTGTGCCTCATTGTCTCAGTGTTTCAGTGTCTCTGTGTCTCAGTGTCTCTGTGTCTCAGTGTCTCAGTGTCTCAGTGCCTCCGAGTCTCTCTGTCTCAGTGTCTCTGTGTCTCAGTGTCTCAGAGTCTCAGTGTCTCAGTGTCTCAGTGTCTCTGAGCCTCGGTGTCTCAGTGTCTCGGTGTCTCAGTGTCTCTGTGTCTCAATTTCCCTGTGTCTCAGTGTCTCTGTGTCTCAGTGTCTCAGTGTCTCTGTGCCTCTGTGCCTTAGTGTCTCAGTGTCTCAGAGTCTCAATGTCTCTGTGTCTCAGTGTCTCAGTGCCTCTGCGTCTTAGTGTCCCTGTGTCTCAGTGTCTAAGTGTCTCTGTGTCTCTGTGCCTCAGTGTCTCAGTGTCTCAGAGTTTCAATGTCTCTGTGTCTCAGTGTCTCAGTGTCTCAGTGCCTCTGTGTCTCAGTGTCCCTGTGTCTCAGTGTCTTAGTGTCTCTGTGTCTCAGTGTCTCTGTGTCTCTGTGCCTCAGTGTCTCTGTGTCTCAGAGTCTCAGTGTCTCAGAGTCTCTGTGTCTCAGTGTCTCTGTGTCTCACTGTCTCAGTGAATCTGTGTCTCTGTGTCTCTGTGCCGCAGTGTCTCAGTGTCTCAGAGTCTCTGTGTCTCAGTGTCTCTGTGTCCCTGTGTCTCAGTGTCTCTGTGCCTCATTGTCTCAGTTTTTCAGAGTCTCTGTGTCTCAGTGTCTGTGTGTCTCAGTGTCTCAGAGTCTCTGTGTCTCAGTGTCTCTGTGTCCCTGTGTCTCAGTGTCTCTGTGCCTCATTGTCTCAGTGTTTCAGAGTCTCTGTGTCTCAGTGTCTTAGTGTCTCTGTGTCTCAGTGTCTCTGTGTCTCTGTGCCTCAGTGTCTCAGAGTCTCAATGTCTCTGTGTCTCAGTGTCTCAGTGTCTCAGTGCCTCTGTGTCTCAGTGTCCCTGTGTCTCAGTGTCTCAGTGTCTCAGAGTCTCAATGTCTCTGTGTCTCAGTGTCTCAGTGTCTCAGTGTCTCAGAGTCTCTGTGTCTCAGTGTCTCTGTGTCTCAGTGTCTCAGTGAATCTGTGTCTCTTTGTCTCTGTGCCGCAGTGTCTCAGTGTCTCAGAGTCTCTGTGTCTCAGTGTCTCTGTGCCTCTTTGTCTCTGTGTCTCAGTGTCTCAGTGTCTCAGAGTCTCAACGTCTCTTTGTCTCTGTGTCTCAGTGTCCCTGTGTCTCAGTGTCTCAGTGTCTCACTGTCTCTGTGTCTCTATGTCTCAGTGTCTCTGTGTCTCAAGGTCTCAGTGTCTCTGTGTCTCTGTGTCTCAGTGTCTCAGTGTCTCTGTGTCTCAGTGTCTCAGTGTCTCTGTGCCTCAGTGTCTCAGTGTCTCAGTGTCCCTGTGCCTCAGTGTCTCACTGCCTCGGTGTCTCAGTGTCTCGGTGTCTCAGTGTCCCTGTGTCTCAGTGTCTCACTGTCTCTGTGTCTCAGTGTCTCAGTGTCTCAGTGTCTCTGTTTCTCAGTGTCTCAGTGTCTCAGTGTCTCTGTGCCTCGGTGTCTCAGTGTCTCAAGAGTCTCAATGTCTCTGTGTCTCAATTTCCCTGTGTCTCAGTGTCTCCATGTCTCAGTGTCTCTGCGCTTCTGTGCCTTAGTGTCTCAGTGTCTCAGAGTCTCAATGTCTCTGTGTCTCAGTGTCTCCGTGCCTCTGTTTCTCAGTGTCCCTGTGTCTCAGTGTCTCTGTGTCTCAGTGTCTCTGTGTCTCTGTGCCTCAGTGTCTCAGTGTCTCAGAGTGTCAATGTCTCTGTGTCTCAGTGTCTCCGTGTCTCAGAGCCTCTGTGTCTCAGTGTCTCTGTGTCTCAGTGTCTCAGTGAATCTGCGTCTCTATGTCTCTGTGCCGCAGTGTCTCAGTGTCTCAGAGTCTCTGTGTCTCAGTGTCTCTGTGTCCCTGTGTCTCAGTGTCTCTGTGCCTCATTGTCTCAGTGTTTCAGTGTCTCTGTGTCTCAGTGTCTGTGTGTCTCAGTGTCTCAGTGTCTCAGTGTCTCTGTGCCTCGGTGTCTCGGTGTCTCAGTGTCTCAGAGTCTCTTTGTCTCTGTGTCTCAGTGTCCCTGTGTCTCAGTGTCTCACTGTCTCTGTGTCTCTATGTTTCTGTGTCTCAGTGTCTCAGTGTCTCTGTGCCTCAGTGTCTTGGTGTCTCAGAGTCTCCGTAACTGAGTCTCTTGGTATCAGTTTCTCTGAGCCTCAGTGTCTCACTGTCTCTGTGTCTCTGTGTCTTTGTGCCTCAGTGTCTCAGTATCTCAGAGTCTCAGTGTCTCAGTGTGTCTGTGTCTCAATGTCTCAGTGTCTCAGAGTCTCAGTGTCTCTGTGTCTCAGCGTCTCAGTGTCTCTGTGCCTCCGTGTCTCAGTGTCTCACAGTCTCAGAGTCTCAATGTCTCTGTGTCTCAGTGTCTCATAGTCTCTGTGTCTCAGTGTCTCTGTGTCTCAGTGTCTCAGTGAATCTGTGTCTCTTTGTCTCTGTGCCGCAGTGTCTCAGTGTCTCAGAGTCTCTGTGTCTCAGTGTCTCAGTGTCTCAGAGTCTCAGTGTCTCAGTGTCTGAGAGTCTCGGTGCCTCAGTGTCTCTGTGTCTCAGTGTCTCAGTGTCTCTGTGCCTCGGTGTCTCAGTGTCTCAGAGTCTCAATGTCTCTGTGTCTCAATTTCCCTGTGTCTCAGTTTCTCTGTGTCTCAGTGTCTCTGCGCTTCTGTGCCTTAGTGTCTCAGTGTCTCAGAGTCTCAATGTCTCTGTGTCTCAGTGTCTCAGTGCCTCTGTGTATCAGTGTCCCTGTGTCTCAGTGTCTTAGTGTCTCTGTGTCTCAGTGTCTCTGTGTCTCTGTGCCTCAGTGTCTCAGAGTCTCAATGTCTCTGTGTCTCAGTGTCTCAGTGCCTCTGTGTCTCAGTGTCCCTGTGTCTCAGTGTCTCAGTGTCTCAGAGTCTCAATGTCTCTGTGTCTCAGTGTCTCTGTGTCTCAGTGTCTCAGTGAATCTGTGTCTCTTTGTCTCTGTGCCGCAGTGTCTCAGTGTCTCAGAGTCTCTGTGTCTCAGTGTCTCTGTGTCCCTGTGTCTCAGAGTCTCTGTGCCTCATTGTCTCAGTGTCTCTGTGTCTCAGTGTCTGTGTGTCTCAGTGTCTCAGTGTCTCAGTGCCTCAGAGTCTCAATGTCTCTTTGTCTCTGTGTCTCAGTGTCCCTGTGTCTCAGTGTCTCACTGTCTCTGTGTCTCAGTGTCTCAGTGTCTCTGTGTCTCAGTGTCTCAGTGTCCCTGTGTCTCAGTGTCTCAGTGTCTCACTGCCTCGGTGTCTCAGTGTCTCGGTGTCTCAGTGTCCCTTTGTCTCAGTGTCTCTCTGTCTCTGTGTCTCTATGTCTCAGTGTCTCAGTGTCTCAGTGTCTCTGTGTCTCAAGGTCTCAGTGTCTCAGTGTCTCTGTGCCTCAGTGTCTCAGTGTCTCAGTGTCCCTGTGTCTCAGTGTCTCACTGCCTCGGTGTCTCAGTGTCTCGGTGTCTCAGTGTCCCTGTGTCTCAGTGTCTCACTGTCTCTGTGTCTCTATGTCTCAGTATCTCAGTGTTTCTGTTTCTCAGTGTCTCAGTGTCTCAGTGTCTCTGTGCCTCGGTGTCTCAGTGTCTCGGTGTCTCAATGTCTCTGTGTCTCAATTTCCCTGTGTCTCGGTGTCTCCATGTCTCAGTGTCTCTGCGCTTCTGTGCCTTAGTGCCTCAGTGTCTCAGAGTCTCAATGTCTCTGTGTCTCAGTGTCTCCGTGCCTCTGTGTCTCAGTGTCCCTGTGTCTCAGTGTCTCTGTGTCTCAGTGTCTATGTGCCTCAGTGTCTCAGAGTCTCAGTTTCTCAGTGTCTCTGTGTCTCAGAGTCTCATTGTCTCAGTGTCTCAGAGTCTCAGTTTCTCAGTGCCTCTGTGTCTTTGAGTCTCAGTATCTCTGTGTCTCAGTGTCTCAGAGTCTCAGGGGCCTCAGTATCTCTGTGCCTCGGTGTCTCGGTGTCTCAGTGTCGCTGTGTCTCTGTGTCTCAGTGTATCTGTGTCTCTGTGCCTCAGTTTCTCTGTGTCTCAGTGTCTCAGTGTCTCTGTGCCTCAGTGTCTCAGCGTCTCAGTGTCTCTGTGTCCCTCTGCCTCTGTGTCTCTGTGTCTCAGTGTCTCTGTGTCTCAGTGTCTCAGAGTCTCAGTGTCTCTGTGTCTCTGTGCCTCAGTGTCTCAGTGTCTCAGAGTCTCAATGTCTCAGTGTCTCAGTGTCCCTGTGTCTCAGTGTCTCAGTGTCTCTGTGTCTCAGTGTCTCAGTGAATCTGTGTCTCTTTCTCTCTGTGCCGCAGTGTCTCAGTGTCTCAGAGTCTCTGTGTCTCAGTGTCTCTGTGTCCCTGTGTCCCTGTGTCTCAGTGTCTCTGTGCCTCATTGTCTCAGTGTTTCAGTGTCTCTGTGTCTCAGTGTCTGTGTGTCTCAGTGTCTCAGTGTCTCTGTGTCTCAGTGTCTCTGTGCCTTAATGTCTCAGTGTCTCAGTGAATTTGTGTCTCTGTGTCTCAGTGTCGCAGAATCTTCGCGTCTCAGTGTCTCAGTGTCTCTGTTTCTCTTTGTCTCAATGTCTCAGAGTCGCAGTGTCTCAGAGTCTCAGAGTTTCATTGTCTCAGTGTCTCAGTGTCTCAGAGTCTCAGTGTCTCTGTGTCTCAGTGCCTCTGCGCCTCAGTGTCTCTTTGTCTCAGTGTCTCAGTGTCTCCGAATCTCAGAGACACAGTGTCTCAGTTTCTCAGAGTCTCTGTGTCTCAGTGTCTCAGAGTCTCATTCTCAGTGTCTCAGAGTCTCAGTGTCTCTGTGTCTCAGTGTCTCTCTGTCTCAGTGTCTCTGTGTCTCAGTGTCTCAGTGTCTCTGTGGCTCAGTGTCTCAGTGTCTCAGAGTCACAGTGTCTCTGTGTCTCAGTGTCTCTGTGTTTCAGTGTCTCAGACTCTCAGTGTCTCTGTGTCTCTGTGCCTTGGTGTCTCAGTTTCTCAGTGTCTAATTGTCTCGGTGCCTCGATGTCTCAGAGTCTCAGTATCACTGTGCCTCCGTGTCTCAGTGTGTCGATGTCTCAGAGTCTCAGTGCCTCTGTGCCTCAGTGTCTGTGTCTCAGTGTCTCAGAGTATCAGTGTCTCTGTGTCTCAGTGTCTCAGTGCCTCTGTGTCTCAGTGTCCCTGTGTCTCAGTGTCCTTAGTGTCTCTGTGTCTCAGTGTCTCTGTGTCTCTGTGCCTCAGTGTCTCAGTGTCTCAGAGTCTCAGTGTCTCAGAGTCTCGGTGCCTCAGTGTCTCAGTGTCTCAGTGTCTCTGTGTCTCAGTGTCTCTGTGTCTCAGTGTCTCACTGTCTCTGTGTCTCTATGTCTCAGTGCCTCAGTGTCTCTGTGTATCAGTGTCTCAGTGTCTCTGTGTCTCAGTGTCTCAGTGTCTCAGTGACTCTGTGCCTCAGTGTCTCAGTGTCTCAGATTCTCCGTATCTCTCTGTTTCTTGGTCTCAGTGTCTCTGAGCCTCAGTGTCTCACTGTTCTGTGTCTCTATGTCTCAGTGTCTCAGTGTCTCAGTGTCTCTGTGCCTCAGTGTCTCAGTGTCTCAGAGTCTCCGTATCTCTCTGTCTCTTGGTGTCAATGTCTCTGAGCCTCAGTGTCTCAGTGTCTCTGTGTCTCTGTGCCTCAGAGTCTCAGAGTCTCAGAGTCTCAGTGTCTCTGTGTCTCAGTGTCTCAGTGTCTCAGTGTCTCAGATTCTCAGTGTCTCAGTGTCTCTGTGTCTCAGTGTCTCATTGTCTGTGTTTCTCTGTGCCTCTGTGTCTCTCTGTTTCAGTGCCTCTGCGCCTCAGTGTCTCTGTGTCTCAGTGTCTCAGTGCCTCCGAGTCTTAGGATCTCAGTGTCTCAGTGTCTCTGTGTCTCAGAGTCTCATTGTCTCAGTGTCTCGGAGTCTCAGTTTCTCAGCGTCTCTGTGTCTCAGTGTCTCTCTGTCTCAGTGTCTCTGTGTCTCAGTGTCTCAGAGTCTCAGTGTCTCAGTGTCTCAGTGTCTCTGTGCCTCGGTGTCTCAGTGTCTCGGTGTCTCAGTGTCTCTGTGTCTCAATTTCCCTGTGTCTCAGTGTCTCTGTGTCTCAGTGTCTCTGTGCCTCTGTGCCTTAGTGTCTCAGTGTCTCAGAGTCTCAATGTCTCTGTGCCTTCAGTGTCTCAGTGTCTCAGAGTCTCAATATCTCCTGTGTCTCAGTGTCTCAGTGTCTTAGTGTCTCTGTGTCTCAGTGTCTCAGTGTCTCTGTGCCTCAGTGTCTCAGAGTCTCAATGTTTCAGTGTCTCAGTGTCTCAGAGTCTCTGTGTCTCAGTGTCTCTGTGTCTCAGTGAATCTGTGTCTCTTTGTCTATGTGCCGCAGTGTCTCAGTGTCTCAGAGTCTCTGTGTCTCAGTGTCTCTGTGTCCCTGTGTCTCAGTGTCTCTGTGCCTCATTGTCTCAGAGTTTCAGTGTCTCTCTGTCTCAGTGTCTGTGTGTCTCAGTGTCTCAGTATCTCTGTGCCTCGGTGTCTCAGTGCCTCGGTGTCTCAGTGTCTCTTTGTCTCTGTGTCTCAGTGTGCCTGTGTCTCAGTGTCTCAGTGTCCCTGTGTCTCAGTGTCTCACTGCCTCGGTGTCTCAGTGTCTCAGTGTCTCAGAGTCTCAATGTCTCTGTGTCTCATTGTCTCAGTGCCTCTGTGTCTCAGTGTCTCAGTGTCTCAGTGTCTCAGTGTCTTAGTGTCTCGGTGTCTCAGTGTCTCTGTATCTCTGTGCCTCAGTGTCTCAGTGTCTCAGAGTCTCAATGTCTCTGTGTCTCAGTGTCTCAGTGTCTCAGAGCCTCTGTGTCTCAGTGTCTCTGTGTTTCAGGGTCTCAGTGAATCTGTGTCTCTTTGTCTCTGTGCCGCAGTGTCTCAGTGCCTCAGAGTCTCTGTGTCTCAGTGTCTCTGTGTCCCTGTGTCTCAGTGTCTCTGTGCCTCATTGTCTCAGTGTTTCAGTATCTCTGTGTCTCAGTGTCTGTGTGTCTCAGTGTCTCAGTGCCTCTGTGCCTCGGTGTCTCAGTGTCTCGGTGTCTCAGTGTCTCAGTGTCTCTTTGTCTCTGTGTCTCAGTGTCCCTGTGTCTCAGTGTCTCACTGTCTCTGTGCCTCTATGTCTCAGTGTGTCAGTGTCTCTGTGTCTCTGTGTCTCAGTGTCTCAGTGTCTCAGTGTCTCTGTGCCTCAGTGTCTCGGTGTCTCAGAGTCTCCGTATCTCTGTGTCTTGTTATCAGTGTCTCTGAGCCTCAGTGTCTCACTGTCTCTGTGTCTCTGTGTCTCTGTGCCTCAGTGTCTCAGTATCTCAGAGTCTCAGTGTCTCAGTGTGTCTGTGTCTCAATGTCGCAGTGTCTCAGAGTCTCAGTGTCTCTGAGTCTCAATGTCTCAGTGTCTCTGTGTCTCAGCGTCTCAGTGTCTCTGTGCCTCATTGTCTCTGTGTCTCAGAGTCTCAGAGTCTCAATGTCTCTGTGTCTCAGTGTCTCATTGTCTCAGAGTCTCAGTGTCTCAGTGTCCCTGTGTCTCAGTGTCTCAATGTCTCTGTGTCTCAGTGTCTCAGTGTCTCTGTGCCTCTGTGCCTCAGTGTCTCAGATTCTCCGTATCTCTCTGTCTCTTGGTCTCAGTGTCTCTGAGCCTCAGTGTCTCACTGTCTCTGTTTCTCTATGTCTCAGTGTCTCAGTGTCTCTGTGCCTCAGTGTCTCAGTGTCTCAGAGTCTCCGTATCTCTCTGTCTCTTGGTGTCAGTGTCTCTGAGCCTCAGTGTCTCAGTGTCTCTGTGTCTCTGTGCCTCAGTGTCTCAGTATCTCAGAGTCTCAGTGTCTCAGTGTGTCTGTGTCTCAATGTCTCAGTGTCTCAGAGTCTCAGTGTCTCTGTGACTCTTGGTCTCAGTGTCTCTGTGCCTCAGTGTCTCAGTGTCTCAGTGTCTCTGTGTCTCAGTGTCTCAGTGTCTCAGTGTCACAGATTCTCAGTGTCTCAGGGTCTCTGTGCATCAGTGCCTCAGTGTCTCAGTGTCTCAGTGTCTGTGTTTCTCTGTGCCTCTGTGTCTCTATGTCTCAGTGTCTCTGCGCCTCAGTGTCTCCGAGTTTCATTGTCTCAGTGCATCTGCGCCTCAGTGTCTCTGTGTCTCAGTGTCTCAGTGCCTCCGAGTCTCAGGATCTCCGTGTCTCAGTGTCTCTGTGTCTCAGTTTCTCAGCGTCTCTGTGTCTCAGTGTCTCTGTGTCTCAGTGTCTCTGTGTCTCAGTGTCTCTCTGTCTCAGTGTCTCAGAGTCTCAGTGTCTCAGTGTCTCAGTGCCTCGGTGTCTCAGTGTCTCGGTGTCTCAGTGTCTCTGTGTCTCAATTTCCCTGTGTCTCAATGTCTCTGTGTCTCAGTGTCTCAGTGCCTCTGCGTCTTAGTGTCCCTGTGTCTCAGTGTCTTAGTGTCTCTGTGTCTCAGTGTCTCTGTGTCTCTGTGCCTCAGTGTCTCAGAGTCTCAATGTCTCAGTGTCTCAGTGTCTCAGTGTCTCAGAGACTCTGTGTCTCAGTGTCTCAGTGAATCTGTGTCTCTTTGTCTCTGTACCGCAGTGTCTTAGTGTCTCAGAGTCTCTGTGTCTCAGTGTCTGTGTGTCTCAGTGTCTCAGTGTCTCTGTGCCTCGGTGTCTCAGTGCCTCGGTGTCTCAGTGTCTCTTTGTCTCTGTGTCTCAGTGTCCCTGTGTCTCAGTGTCTCACTGTCTCTGTGTCTCTATGTCTCAGTGTCTCAGTGTCTCTGTGTCTCAAGGTCTCAGTGTCTCAGTGTCTCAGTGTCTCTGTGCCTCAGTGTCTCAGTGTCTCAGTGTCCCTGTGTCTCAGTGTCTCACTGCCTCGGTGTCTCAGTGTCTCGGTGTCTCAGTGTCTCAGTGTCTCTTTGTCTCTGTGTCTCAGTGTCCCTGTGTCTCAGTGTCACAGTGTCTCTGTGTCTCTATGTCCCAGTGTCTCAGTGTATCAGTGTCTCTGTGTCTCAGTGTCTCAGTGTCTCAGTGTCTCAGTGTCTCTGTGCCTCGGTGTCTCAGTGTCTCAGAGTCTCAATGTCTCTGTGTCTCAATTTCCCTGTGTCTCAGTGTCTCTGTGTCTCAGTGTCTCTGCGCTTCTGTGCCTTAGTGTCTCAGTGTCTCAGAGTCTCAATGTCTCTGTGTCTCAGTGTCTCAGTGCCTCTGTGTCTCAATGTCCCTGTGTCTCAGTGTCTCTGTGTCTCAGTGCCTCAGTGTCTCAGTGTCTCTGTGTCTCAGTGCCTCAGTGTCTCAGAGTCTCAATGTCTCTGTGTCTCAGTGTCTCAGGGTCTCTGTGTCTCAGTGTCCCTGTGTCTCAGTGTCTCAGTGTCTCAGAGTCTCAATGTCTCTGTGTCTCAGTGTCTCAGGGTCTCTGTGTCTCAGTGTCTCTGTGTCTCAGTGTCTCAGTGAATCTGTGTCTCTTTGTCTCTGTGCCGCAGTGTCTCAGTGTCTCAGAGTCTCTGTGTCTCAGTGTCTCTGTGTCCCTGTGTCTCAGAGTCTCAGTGTCTCAGTGTCTCAGTGTCCCTGTGTCTCAGTGTCTCAGTGTCTCAGTGTCTCAGAGTCTCAGTGTCTCAGTGTCTCTGTGCCTCTGTGCCTCAGTGTCTCAGATTCTCCGTATCTCTCTGTCTCTTGGTCTCAGTGTCTCTGAGCCTCAGTGTCTCACTGTCTCTGTTTCTCTATGTCTCAGTGTCTCAGTGTCTCTGTGCCTCAGTGTCTCAGTGTCTCAGAGTCTCCGTATCTCTCTGTCTCTTGGTGTCAGTGTCTCTGAGCCTCAGTGTCTCAGTGTCTCTGTGTCTCTGTGCCTCAGTGTCTCAGTATCTCAGAGTCTCAGTGTCTCAGTGTGTCTGTGTCTCAATGTCTCAGTGTCTCAGAGTCTCAGTGTCTCTGTGACTCTTGGTCTCAGTGTCTCTGTGCCTCAGTGTCTCAGTGTCTCAGTGTCTCTGTGTCTCAGTGTCTCAGTGTCTCAGTGTCACAGATTCTCAGTGTCTCAGGGTCTCTGTGCATCAGTGCCTCAGTGTCTCAGTGTCTCAGTGTCTGTGTTTCTCTGTGCCTCTGTGTCTCTATGTCTCAGTGTCTCTGCGCCTCAGTGTCTCCGAGTTTCATTGTCTCAGTGCATCTGCGCCTCAGTGTCTCTGTGTCTCAGTGTCTCAGTGCCTCCGAGTCTCAGGATCTCCGTGTCTCAGTGTCTCTGTGTCTCAGTTTCTCAGCGTCTCTGTGTCTCAGTGTCTCTGTGTCTCAGTGTCTCTGTGTCTCAGTGTCTCTCTGTCTCAGTGTCTCTGTGTCTCAGTGTCTCAGAGTCTCAGTGTCTCAGTGTCTCAGTGTCTCTGTGCCTCGGTGTCTCAGTGTCTCGGTGTCTCAGTGTCTCTGTGTCTCAATTTCCCTGTGTCTCAATGTCTCTGTGTCTCAGTGTCTCAGTGCCTCTGCGTCTTAGTGTCCCTGTGTCTCAGTGTCTCAGAGTCTCTGTGTCTCAGTGTCTCTGTGTCTCAGTGTCTCAGTGAATCTGTGTCTCTTTGTCTCTGTACCGCAGTGTCTCAGTGTCTCAGAGTCTCTGTGTCTCAGTGTCTGTGTGTCTCAGTGTCTCAGTGTCTCTGTGCCTCGGTGTCTCAGTGCCTCGGTGTCTCAGTGTCTCTTTGTCTCTGTGTCTCAGTGTCCCTGTGTCTCAGTGTCTCACTGTCTCTGTGTCTCTATGTCTCAGTGTCTCAGTGTCTCTGTGTCTCAAGGTCTCAGTGTCTCAGTGTCTCTGTGCCTCAGTGTCTCAGTGTCTCAGTGTCCCTGTGTCTCAGTGTCTCACTGCCTCGGTGTCTCAGTGTCTCGGTGTCTCAGTGTCTCAGTGTCTCTTTGTCTCTGTGTCTCAGTGTCCCTGTGTCTCAGTGTCACAGTGTCTCTGTGTGTCTATGTCTCAGTGTCTCAGTGTCTCAGTGTCTCTGTGTCTCAGTGTCTCAGTGTCTCAGTGTCTCTGTGCCTCGGTGTCTCAGAGTCTCAATGTCTCTGTGTCTCAATTTCCCTGTGTCTCAGTGTCTCTGTGTCTCAGTGTCTCTGCGCTTCTGTGCCTTAGTGTCTCAGTGTCTCAGAGTCTCAATGTCTCTGTGTCTCAGTGTCTCAGTGCCTCTGTGTCTCAATGTCCCTGTGTCTCAGTGTCTTAGTGTCTCTGTGTCTCTGTGTGTCGGTGCCTCTGTGTCTCAGTGTCTCAGTGTCTCTGTGTCTCAGTGCCTCAGTGTCTCAGAGTCTCAATGTCTCTGTGTCTCAGTGTCTCAGTGTCTCAGTGCCTCTGTGTCTCAGTGTCCCTGTGTCTCAGTGTCTCAGTGTCTCAGAGTCTCAATGTCTCTGTGTCTCTGTGTCTCAGTGTCTCAGGGTCTCTGTGTCTCAGTGTCTCTGTGTCTCAGTGTCTCAGTGAATCTGTGTCTCTTTGTCTCTGTGCCGCAGTGTCTCAGTGTCTCAGAGTCTCTGTGTCTCTGTGTCCCTGTGTCTCAGTGTCTCTGTGCCTCATTGTCTCAGTGTCTCAGTGTCTCTGTCTCTCAGTGTCTGTGTGTCTCAGTATCTCAGTGTCTCAGTGTCTCAGAGTCTCAATGTCTCTTTGTCTCTGTGTCTCAGTGTCCCTGTGTCTCAGTGTCTCACTGTCTCTGTGTCTCTATGTCTCAGTGTCTCAGTGTCTCTGTGTCTCAAGGTCTCAGTGTCTCAGTGTCTCTGTGCCTCAGTGTCTCAGTGTCTCAGAGTCCCTGTGTCTCAGTGTCTCACTGCCTCGGTGTCTCAGTGTCTCGGTGTCTCAGTGTCCCTGTGTCTCAGTGTCTCACTGTCTCAGTGTCTCAGTGTCTCAGTGCCTCTGTGTCTCAGTGTCTCAGTGTCTCAGTGTCTCAGTGTCTTAGTGTCTCGGTGTCTCAGTGTCTCTGTATCTCTGTGCCTCAGTGTCTCAGTGTCTCAGAGTCTCAATGTCTCTGTGTCTCAGTGTCTCAGTGTCTCAGAGCCTCTGTGTCTCAGTGTCTCTGTGTTTCAGGGTCTCAGTGAATCTGTGTCTCTTTGTCTCTGTGCCGCAGTGTCTCAGTGCCTCAGAGTCTCTGTGTCTCAGTGTCTCTGTGTCCCTGTGTCTCAGTGTCTCTGTGCCTCATTGTCTCAGTGTTTCAGTATCTCTGTGTCTCAGTGTCTGTGTGTCTCAGTGTCTCAGTGCCTCTGTGCCTCGGTGTCTCAGTGTCTCGGTGTCTCAGTGTCTCAGTGTCTCTTTGTCTCTGTGTCTCAGTGTCCCTGTGTCTCAGTGTCTCACTGTCTCTGTGCCTCTATGTCTCAGTGTGTCAGTGTCTCTGTGTCTCTGTGTCTCAGTGTCTCAGTGTCTCAGTGTCTCTGTGCCTCAGTGTCTCGGTGTCTCAGAGTCTCCGTATCTCGGTGTCTTGTTATCAGTGTCTCTGAGCCTCAGTGTCTCACTGTCTCTGTGTCTCTGTGTCTCTGTGCCTCAGTGTCTCAGTATCTCAGAGTCTCAGTGTCTCAGTGTGTCTGTGTCTCAATGTCGCAGTGTCTCAGAGTCTCAGTGTCTCTGAGTCTCAATGTCTCAGTGTCTCTGTGTCTCAGCGTCTCAGTGTCTCTGTGCCTCATTGTCTCTGTGTCTCAGAGTCTCAGAGTCTCAATGTCTCTGTGTCTCAGTGTCTCATTGTCTCAGAGTCTCAGTGTCTCAGTGTCCCTGTGTCTCAGTGTCTCAATGTCTCTGTGTCTCAGTGTCTCAGTGTCTCTGTGCCTCTGTGCCTCAGTGTCTCAGATTCTCCGTATCTCTCTGTCTCTTGGTCTCAGTGTCTCTGAGCCTCAGTGTCTCACTGTCTCTGTTTCTCTATGTCTCAGTGTCTCAGTGTCTCTGTGCCTCAGTGTCTCAGTGTCTCAGAGTCTCCGTATCTCTCTGTCTCTTGGTGTCAGTGTCTCTGAGCCTCAGTGTCTCAGTGTCTCTGTGTCTCTGTGCCTCAGTGTCTCAGTATCTCAGAGTCTCAGTGTCTCAGTGTGTCTGTGTCTCAATGTCTCAGTGTCTCAGAGTCTCAGTGTCTCTGTGACTCTTGGTCTCAGTGTCTCTGTGCCTCAGTGTCTCAGTGTCTCAGTGTCTCTGTGTCTCAGTGTCTCAGTGTCTCAGTGTCACAGATTCTCAGTGTCTCAGGGTCTCTGTGCATCAGTGCCTCAGTGTCTCAGTGTCTCAGTGTCTGTGTTTCTCTGTGCCTCTGTGTCTCTATGTCTCAGTGTCTCTGCGCCTCAGTGTCTCCGAGTTTCATTGTCTCAGTGCATCTGCGCCTCAGTGTCTCTGTGTCTCAGTGTCTCAGTGCCTCCGAGTCTCAGGATCTCCGTGTCTCAGTGTCTCTGTGTCTCAGTTTCTCAGCGTCTCTGTGTCTCAGTGTCTCTGTGTCTCAGTGTCTCTGTGTCTCAGTGTCTCTCTGTCTCAGTGTCTCAGAGTCTCAGTGTCTCAGTGTCTCAGTGCCTCGGTGTCTCAGTGTCTCGGTGTCTCAGTGTCTCTGTGTCTCAATTTCCCTGTGTCTCAATGTCTCTGTGTCTCAGTGTCTCAGTGCCTCTGCGTCTTAGTGTCCCTGTGTCTCAGTGTCTTAGTGTCTCTGTGTCTCAGTGTCTCTGTGTCTCTGTGCCTCAGTGTCTCAGAGTCTCAATGTCTCAGTGTCTCAGTGTCTCAGTGTCTCAGAGACTCTGTGTCTCAGTGTCTCAGTGAATCTGTGTCTCTTTGTCTCTGTACCGCAGTGTCTTAGTGTCTCAGAGTCTCTGTGTCTCAGTGTCTGTGTGTCTCAGTGTCTCAGTGTCTCTGTGCCTCGGTGTCTCAGTGCCTCGGTGTCTCAGTGTCTCTTTGTCTCTGTGTCTCAGTGTCCCTGTGTCTCAGTGTCTCACTGTCTCTGTGTCTCTATGTCTCAGTGTCTCAGTGTCTCTGTGTCTCAAGGTCTCAGTGTCTCAGTGTCTCAGTGTCTCTGTGCCTCAGTGTCTCAGTGTCTCAGTGTCCCTGTGTCTCAGTGTCTCACTGCCTCGGTGTCTCAGTGTCTCGGTGTCTCAGTGTCTCAGTGTCTCTTTGTCTCTGTGTCTCAGTGTCCCTGTGTCTCAGTGTCACAGTGTCTCTGTGTCTCTATGTCCCAGTGTCTCAGTGTATCAGTGTCTCTGTGTCTCAGTGTCTCAGTGTCTCAGTGTCTCAGTGTCTCAGTGTCTCTGTGCCTCGGTGTCTCAGTGTCTCAGAGTCTCAATGTCTCTGTGTCTCAATTTCCCTGTGTCTCAGTGTCTCTGTGTCTCAGTGTCTCTGCGCTTCTGTGCCTTAGTGTCTCAGTGTCTCAGAGTCTCAATGTCTCTGTGTCTCAGTGTCTCAGTGCCTCTGTGTCTCAATGTCCCTGTGTCTCAGTGTCTCTGTGTCTCAGTGCCTCAGTGTCTCAGTGTCTCTGTGTCTCAGTGCCTCAGTGTCTCAGAGTCTCAATGTCTCTGTGTCTCAGTGTCTCAGGGTCTCTGTGTCTCAGTGTCCCTGTGTCTCAGTGTCTCAGTGTCTCAGAGTCTCAATGTCTCTGTGTCTCAGTGTCTCAGGGTCTCTGTGTCTCAGTGTCTCTGTGTCTCAGTGTCTCAGTGAATCTGTGTCTCTTTGTCTCTGTGCCGCAGTGTCTCAGTGTCTCAGAGTCTCTGTGTCTCAGTGTCTCTGTGTCCCTGTGTCTCAGAGTCTCAGTGTCTCAGTGTCTCAGTGTCCCTGTGTCTCAGTGTCTCAGTGTCTCAGTGTCTCAGAGTCTCAGTGTCTCAGTGTCTCTGTGCCTCTGTGCCTCAGTGTCTCAGATTCTCCGTATCTCTCTGTCTCTTGGTCTCAGTGTCTCTGAGCCTCAGTGTCTCACTGTCTCTGTTTCTCTATGTCTCAGTGTCTCAGTGTCTCTGTGCCTCAGTGTCTCAGTGTCTCAGAGTCTCCGTATCTCTCTGTCTCTTGGTGTCAGTGTCTCTGAGCCTCAGTGTCTCAGTGTCTCTGTGTCTCTGTGCCTCAGTGTCTCAGTATCTCAGAGTCTCAGTGTCTCAGTGTGTCTGTGTCTCAATGTCTCAGTGTCTCAGAGTCTCAGTGTCTCTGTGACTCTTGGTCTCAGTGTCTCTGTGCCTCAGTGTCTCAGTGTCTCAGTGTCTCTGTGTCTCAGTGTCTCAGTGTCTCAGTGTCACAGATTCTCAGTGTCTCAGGGTCTCTGTGCATCAGTGCCTCAGTGTCTCAGTGTCTCAGTGTCTGTGTTTCTCTGTGCCTCTGTGTCTCTATGTCTCAGTGTCTCTGCGCCTCAGTGTCTCCGAGTTTCATTGTCTCAGTGCATCTGCGCCTCAGTGTCTCTGTGTCTCAGTGTCTCAGTGCCTCCGAGTCTCAGGATCTCCGTGTCTCAGTGTCTCTGTGTCTCAGTTTCTCAGCGTCTCTGTGTCTCAGTGTCTCTGTGTCTCAGTGTCTCTGTGTCTCAGTGTCTCTCTGTCTCAGTGTCTCTGTGTCTCAGTGTCTCAGAGTCTCAGTGTCTCAGTGTCTCAGTGTCTCTGTGCCTCGGTGTCTCAGTGTCTCGGTGTCTCAGTGTCTCTGTGTCTCAATTTCCCTGTGTCTCAATGTCTCTGTGTCTCAGTGTCTCAGTGCCTCTGCGTCTTAGTGTCCCTGTGTCTCAGTGTCTCAGAGTCTCTGTGTCTCAGTGTCTCTGTGTCTCAGTGTCTCAGTGAATCTGTGTCTCTTTGTCTCTGTACCGCAGTGTCTCAGTGTCTCAGAGTCTCTGTGTCTCAGTGTCTGTGTGTCTCAGTGTCTCAGTGTCTCTGTGCCTCGGTGTCTCAGTGCCTCGGTGTCTCAGTGTCTCTTTGTCTCTGTGTCTCAGTGTCCCTGTGTCTCAGTGTCTCACTGTCTCTGTGTCTCTATGTCTCAGTGTCTCAGTGTCTCTGTGTCTCAAGGTCTCAGTGTCTCAGTGTCTCTGTGCCTCAGTGTCTCAGTGTCTCAGTGTCCCTGTGTCTCAGTGTCTCACTGCCTCGGTGTCTCAGTGTCTCGGTGTCTCAGTGTCTCAGTGTCTCTTTGTCTCTGTGTCTCAGTGTCCCTGTGTCTCAGTGTCACAGTGTCTCTGTGTGTCTATGTCTCAGTGTCTCAGTGTCTCAGTGTCTCTGTGTCTCAGTGTCTCAGTGTCTCAGTGTCTCTGTGCCTCGGTGTCTCAGAGTCTCAATGTCTCTGTGTCTCAATTTCCCTGTGTCTCAGTGTCTCTGTGTCTCAGTGTCTCTGCGCTTCTGTGCCTTAGTGTCTCAGTGTCTCAGAGTCTCAATGTCTCTGTGTCTCAGTGTCTCAGTGCCTCTGTGTCTCAATGTCCCTGTGTCTCAGTGTCTTAGTGTCTCTGTGTCTCTGTGTGTCGGTGCCTCTGTGTCTCTGTGTCTCAGTGTCTCAGTGTCTCTGTGTCTCAGTGCCTCAGTGTCTCAGAGTCTCAATGTCTCTGTGTCTCAGTGTCTCAGTGTCTCAGTGCCTCTGTGTCTCAGTGTCCCTGTGTCTCAGTGTCTCAGTGTCTCAGAGTCTCAATGTCTCTGTGTCTCTGTGTCTCAGTGTCTCAGGGTCTCTGTGTCTCAGTGTCTCTGTGTCTCAGTGTCTCAGTGAATCTGTGTCTCTTTGTCTCTGTGCCGCAGTGTCTCAGTGTCTCAGAGTCTCTGTGTCTCTGTGTCCCTGTGTCTCAGTGTCTCTGTGCCTCATTGTCTCAGTGTCTCAGTGTCTCTGTCTCTCAGTGTCTGTGGGTCTCAGTATCTCAGTGTCTCAGTGTCTCAGAGTCTCAATGTCTCTTTGTCTCTGTGTCTCAGTGTCCCTGTGTCTCAGTGTCTCACTGTCTCTGTGTCTCTATGTCTCAGTGTCTCAGTGTCTCTGTGTCTCAAGGTCTCAGTGTCTCAGTGTCTCTGTGCCTCAGTGTCTCAGTGTCTCAGAGTCCCTGTGTCTCAGTGTCTCACTGCCTCGGTGTCTCAGTGTCTCGGTGTCTCAGTGTCCCTGTGTCTCAGTGTCTCACTGTCTCAGTGTCTCAGTGTCTCAGTGTCTCTGTGTCTCAAGGTCTCAGTGTCTCAGTGTCTCTGTGCCTCAGTGTCTCAGTGTCTCAGTGTCCCTGTGTCTCAGTGTCTCACTGCCTCGGTGTCTCAGTGTCTCGGTGTCTCAGTGTCCCTGTGTCTCAGTGTCTCACTGTCTCTGTGTCTCTATGTTTCAGTGTCTCAGTGTCTCAGTGTCTCTGTGTCTCAGTGTCTCAGTGTCTCTGTGCCTCGGTGTCTCAGTGTCTCGGTGTCTCAATGTCTCTGTGTCTCAGTTTCTCAGCGTCTCTGTGTCTCAGTGTCTCTGTGTCTCTGTGTCTCTCTGTCTCAGTGTCTCAGAGTCTCAGTGTCTCAGTGTCTCTGTGTCTCAGTGTCTCTCTGTCTCAGTGTCTCAGAGTCTCAGTGTCTCAGTGTCTCAGTGTCTCTGTGCCTCGGTGTCTCAGTGTCTCGGTGTCTCAGTGTCTCTGTGTCTCAATTTCCCTGTGTCTCAATGTCTCTGTGTCTCAGTGTCTCAGTGTCTCTGTGCCTCTGTGCCTTAGTGTCTCAGTGTCTGAGAGTCTCAATGTCTGTGTGTCTCAGTGTCTCAGTGCCTCTGCGTCTTAGTGTCCCTGTGTCTCAGTGTCTCAGTGTCTCAGTGTCTCTGTGTCTCTGTGCCTCAGTGTCTCAGAGTCTCAATGTCTCTGTGTCTCAGTGTCTCAGTGCCTCTGTGTCTCAGTGTCCCTGTGTCTCAGTGTCTTACTGTCTCTGTGTCTCAGTGTCTCTGTGTCTCTGTGCCTCAGTGTCTCAGTGTCTCAGAGTCTCAATGTCTCTGTGTCTCAGAGTCTCAGTGTCTCAGAGTCTCTGTGTCTCAGTGTCTCTGTGTCTCAGTGTCTCAGTGAATCTGTGTCTCTTTGTCTCTGTGCCGCAGTGTCTCAGTGTCTCAGAGTCTCTGTGTCTCAGTGTCTCAGTGTCTCTGTGCCTCATTGTCTCAGTGTTTCAGAGTCTCTGTGTCTCAGTGTCTGTGTGTCTCAGTGTCTCAGTGTCTCAGAGCCTCGGTGCCTCAGTGTCTCAGTGTCTCTTTGTCTCTGTGTCTCAGTGTCCCTGTGTCTCAGTGTCTCACTGTCTCACTGTCTCAGTGTCTCGGTGTCTCAGTGTCTCAGTGTCTCTGTGTCACAAGGTCTCAGTGTCTCAGTGTCTCAGTGTCCCTGTGTCTCAGTGTCTCACTGCCTCGGTGTCTCAGTGTCTCAGTGTCTCAGTGTCTCTTTGTCTCTGTTTCTCAGAGTCCCTGTGTCTCAGTGTCACACTGTCTCTGTGTCTCTATGTCTCAGTGTCTCAGTGCCTCAGTGTCTCAGTGTCTCTGTGTCTCAGTGTCTCAGTGTCTCAGTGTCTCAGTGTCTCAGTGTCTCAGTGTCTCTGTGCCTCGGTGTCTCAGTGTCTCAGAGTCTCAATGTCTCTGTGTCTCAATTTCCCTGTGTCTCAGTGTCTCTGTGTCTCAGTGTCTCTGCGCTTCTGTGCCTTAGTGTCTCAGTGTCTCAGAGTCTCAATGTCTCTGTGTCTCAGTGCCTCAGTGTCTCAGTGCCTCTGTGTCTCAGTGTCCCTGTTTCTCAGTGTCTTAGTGTCTCTGTGTCTCTGTGCCTCAGTGTCTCAGTGTCTCCGAGTCTCAGTGTCTCAGAGTCTCGGTGCCTCAGTGTCTCAGTGTCTCTGTGTCTCAGTGTCACTGTGTCTCAGTGTCTCACTGTCTCTGTGTCTCTATGTCTCAGTGCCTCAGTGTCTCTGTGTCTCAGTGTCTCAGTGTCTCTGTGTCTCAGTGTCTCAGTGTCTCTGTGCCTCAGTGTCTCAGTGTCTCAGATTCTCCGTATCTCTCTGTCTCTTGGTCTCAGTGTCTCTGAGCCTCAGTGTCTCACTGTTTCTGTGTCTCTATGTCTCAGTGTCTCAGTGTCTCTGTGCCTCAGTGTCTCAGTGTCTCAGAGTCTCCGTATCTCTCTGTCTCTTGGTGTCAGTGTCTCTGAGCCTCAGTGTCTCAGTGTCTCTGTGTCTCTGTGACTCAGTGTCTCAGTATCTCAGAGTCTCAGTGTCTCAGTGTGTCTGTGTCTCAATGTCTCAGTGTCTCAGAGTCTCAGTGTCTCTGTGTCTCTTGGTCTCAGTGTCTCAGTGTCTCAGTGTCTCAGAGTCTCAGTGTCTCAGTGTCTCTGTGTCTCAGTGTCTCAGTGTCTCAGATTCTCAGTGTCTCAGTGTCTCTGTGTCTCAGTGTCTCAGTGTCTCTGTGCATCAGTGCCTCAGTGTCTCAGAGTCTCAGTGTCTATGTTTCTCTGTGCCTCTGTGTCTCTGTGTCTCAGTGTCTCTGCGCCTCAGTGTCTCCGAGTTTCATTGTCTCTGTGCCTCAGAGACTCAGTAACTCTGTGTCTCAGTGCCTCTGCGCCTCAGTGTCTCTGTGTCTCAGTGTCTCAGTGCCTCCGATTCTCTCTGTCTCAGTGTCTCTGTGTCTCAGTGTCTCAGAGTCTCAGTGTCTCAGTGTCTCAGTGTCTCTGAGCCTCGGTGTCTCAGTGTCTCGGTGTCTCAGTGTCTCTGTGTCTCAATTTCCCTGTGTCTCAGTGTCTCTGTGTCTCAGTGTCTCTGTGCCTCTGTGCCTTAGTGTCTCAGTGTCTCAGAGTCTCAATGTCTCTGTGTCTCAGTGTCTCAGTGCCTCTGTGTCTCAGTGTCCCTGTGTCTCAGTGTCTCTGTGTCTCAGTGTCTCTGTGTCTCTGTGCCACAGTGTCTCAGAGTCTCAATGTCTCTGTGTCTCAGTGTCTCAGTGCCTCTGTGTCTCAGTGTCCCTGTGTCTCAGTGTCTCAGTGTCTCAGATTCTCTGTGTCTCAGTGAATCTGTGTCTCTTTGTCTCTGTGCCGCAGTGTCTCAGTGTCTCAGAGTCTCTGTGTCTCAGTGTCTCAGTGTCTCTGTGTCCCTGTGTCTCAGTGTCTCAGTGTCTCTGTGTCTCAGTGTCTCAGTGTCCCTGTGTCTCAGTGTCCCACTGTCTCGGTGTCACAGTGTCTCGGTGTCTCAGTGTCCCTGTGTCTCAGTGTCTCACTGTCTCTGTGTCCCTATGTCTCAGTCTCTCAGTGTCTCAGTGTCTCTGTGTCTCAAGGTCTCAGTGTCTCAGTGTCTCTATGCCTCAGTGTCTCAGTGTCTCAGTGTCCCTGTGTCTCAGTGTCTCACTGCCTCGGTGTCTCAGTGTCTCGGTGTCTCAGTGTCCCTGTGTCTCAGTGTCTCACTGTCTCTGTGTCTCTATGTCTCAGTGTCTCAGTGTCTCAGTGTCTCTGTGCCTCGGTGTCTCAGTGTCTCGGTGTCTCAATGTCTCTGTGTCTCAATTTCCCTGTGTCTCAGTGTCTCTGTGTCTCAGTGTCTCTGCGCTTCTGTGCCTTAGTGTCTCAGTGTCTCAGAGTCTCAATGTCTCTGTGTCTCAGTGTCTCAGTGCCTCTGTGTCTCAGTGTCCCTGTGTCTCAGTGTCTTAGTGTCTCTGTGTCTCAGTGTCTCTGTGTCTCTGTGCCTCAGTGTCTCAGTGTCTCAGAGTCTCAATGTCTCTGTGTCTCAGTGTCTCAGTGCCTCTGTGTCTCAGTGTCCCTGTGTCTCAGTGTCTTAGTGTCTCTGTGTCTCAGTGTCTCTGTGTCTCTGTGCCTCAGTGTCTCAGGGTCTCAGTGTCACAGAGTCTCAGTGTCTCAGTGAATCTGTGTCTCTTTGTCTCTGTGCCGCAGTGTCTCAGTGTCTCAGAGTCTCTGTGTCTCAGTGTCTCTGTGTCCCTGTGTCTCAGTGTCTCTGTGCCTCATTGTCTCAGTGTCTCAGTGAATCTGTGTCTCTTTCTCTCTGTGCCGCAGTGTCTCAGTGTCTCAGAGTCTCTGTGTCTCAGTGTCTCTGTGTCCCTGTGTCCCTGTGTCTCAGTGTCTCTGTGCCTCATTGTCTCAGTGTTTCAGTGTCTCTGTGTCTCAGTGTCTGTGTGTCTCAGTGTCTCAGTGTCTCTGTGTCTCAGTGTCTCTGTGCCTTAATGTCTCAGTGTCTCAGTGAATTTGTGTCTCTGTGTCTCAGTGTCGCAGAGTCTTCGCGTCTCAGTGTCTCAGTGTCTCTGTTTCTCTTTGTCTCAATGTCTCAGAGTCGCAGTGTCTCAGAGTCTCAGAGTTTCATTGTCTCAGTGTCTCAGTGTCTCAGAGTCTCAGTGTCTCTGTGTCTCAGTGCCTCTGCGCCTCAGTGTCTCTTTGTCTCAGTGTCTCAGTGTCTCCGAATCTCAGAGACACAGTGTCTCAGTTTCTCAGAGTCTCTGTGTCTCAGTGTCTCAGAGTCTCATTCTCAGTGTCTCAGAGTCTCAGTGTCTCTGTGTCTCAGTGTCTCTCTGTCTCAGTGTCTCTGTGTCTCAGTGTCTCAGTGTCTCTGTGGCTCAGTGTCTCAGTGTCTCAGAGTCACAGTGTCTCTGTGTCTCAGTGTCTCTGTGTTTCAGTGTCTCAGACTCTCAGTGTCTCTGTGTCTCTGTGCCTTGGTGTCTCAGTTTCTCAGTGTCTAATTGTCTCGGTGCCTCGATGTCTCAGAGTCTCAGTATCACTGTGCCTCCGTGTCTCAGTGTGTCGATGTCTCAGAGTCTCAGTGCCTCTGTGCCTCAGTGTCTGTGTCTCAGTGTCTCAGAGTATCAGTGTCTCTGTGTCTCAGTGTCTCAGTGCCTCTGTGTCTCAGTGTCCCTGTGTCTCAGTGTCTTAGTGTCTCTGTGTCTCAGTGTCTCTGTGTCTCTGTGCCTCAGTGTCTCAGTGTCTCAGAGTCTCAGTGTCTCAGAGTCTCGGTGCCTCAGTGTCTCAGTGTCTCTGTGTCTCAGTGTCTCTGTGTCTCAGTGTCTCACTGTCTCTGTTTCTCTATGTCTCAGTGCCTCAGTGTCTCTGTGTCTCAGTGTCTCAGTGTCTCTGTGTCTCAGTGTCTCAGTGTCTCAGTGACTCTGTGCCTCAGTGTCTCAGTGTCTCAGATTCTCCGTATCTCTCTGTTTCTTGGTCTCAGTGTCTCTGAGCCTCAGTGTCTCACTGTTTCTGTGTCTCTATGTCTCAGTGTCTCAGTGTCTCAGTGTCTCTGTGCCTCAGTGTCTCAGTGTCTCAGAGTCTCCGTATCTCTCTGTCTCTTGGTGTCAGTGTCTCTGAGCCTCAGTGTCTCAGTGTCTCTGTGTCTCTGTGCCTCAGTGTCTCAGAGTCTCAGAGTCTCAGAGTCTCAGTGTCTCTGTGTCTCAGTGTCTCAGTGTCTCAGATTCTCAGTGTCTCAGTGTCTCTGTGTCTCAGTGTCTCATTGTCTGTGTTTCTCTGTGCCTCTGTGTCTCTCTGTTTCAGTGCCTCTGCGCCTCAGTGTCTCTGTGTCTCAGTGTCTCAGTGCCTCCGAGTCTTAGGATCTCAGTGTCTCAGTGTCTCTGTGTCTCAGAGTCTCATTGTCTCAGTGTCTCGGAGTCTCAGTTTCTCAGCGTCTCTGTGTCTCAGTGTCTCTCTGTCTCAGTGTCTCTGTGTCTCAGTGTCTCAGAGTCTCAGTGTCTCAGTGTCTCAGTGTCTCTGTGCCTCGGTGTCTCAGTGTCTCGGTGTCTCAGTGTCTCTGTGTCTCAATTTCCCTGTGTCTCAGTGTCTCTGTGTCTCAGTGTCTCTGTGCCTCTGTGCCTTAGTGTCTCAGTGTCTCAGAGTCTCAATGTCTCTGTGCCTCAGTGTCTCAGTGTCTCAGAGTCTCAATATCTCTGTGTCTCAGTGTCTCAGTGTCTTAGTGTCTCTGTGTCTCAGTGTCTCAGTGTCTCTGTGCCTCAGTGTCTCAGTGTCTCAGAGTCTCAATGTTTCAGTGTCTCAGTGTCTCAGAGTCTCTGTGTCTCAGTGTCTCTGTGTCTCAGTGAATCTGTGTCTCTTTGTCTATGTGCCGCAGTGTCTCAGTGTCTCAGAGTCTCTGTGTCTCAGTGTCTCTGTGTCCCTGTGTCTCAGTGTCTCTGTGCCTCATTGTCTCAGAGTTTCAGTGTCTCTCTGTCTCAGTGTCTGTGTGTCTCAGTGTCTCAGTATCTCTGTGCCTCGGTGTCTCAGTGCCTCGGTGTCTCAGTGTCTCTTTGTCTCTGTGTCTCAGTGTGCCTGTGTCTCAGTGTCTCAGTGTCCCTGTGTCTCAGTGTCTCACTGCCTCGGTGTCTCAGTGTCTCAGTGTCTCAGAGTCTCAATGTCTCTGTGTCTCATTGTCTCAGTGCCTCTGTGTCTCAGTGTCTCAGTGTCTCAGTGTCTCAGTGTCTTAGTGTCTCGGTGTCTCAGTGTCTCTGTATCTCTGTGCCTCAGTGTCTCAGTGTCTCAGAGTCTCAATGTCTCTGTGTCTCAGTGTCTCAGTGTCTCAGAGCCTCTGTGTCTCAGTGTCTCTGTGTTTCAGGGTCTCAGTGAATCTGTGTCTCTTTGTCTCTGTGCCGCAGTGTCTCAGTGCCTCAGAGTCTCTGTGTCTCAGTGTCTCTGTGTCCCTGTGTCTCAGTGTCTCTGTGCCTCATTGTCTCAGTGTTTCAGTATCTCTGTGTCTCAGTGTCTGTGTGTCTCAGTGTCTCAGTGCCTCTGTGCCTCGGTGTCTCGGTGTCTCAGTGTCTCAGTGTCTCTTTGTCTCTGTGTCTCAGTGTCCCTGTGTCTCAGTGTCTCACTGTCTCTGTGCCTCTATGTCTCAGTGTCTCAGTGTCTCTGTGTCTCTGTGTCTCAGTGTCTCAGTGTCTCAGTGTCTCTGTGCCTCAGTGTCTCGGTGTCTCAGAGTCTCCGTATCTCTGTGTCTTGTTATCAGTGTCTCTGAGCCTCAGTGTCTCACTGTCTCTGTGTCTCTGTGTCTCTGTGCCTCAGTGTCTCAGTATCTCAGAGTCTCAGTGTCTCAGTGTGTCTATGTCTCAATGTCGCAGTGTCTCAGAGTCTCAGTGTCTCTGAGTCTCAATGTCTCAGTGTCTCTGTGTCTCAGCGTCTCAGTGTCTCTGTGCCTCAGTGTCTCTGTGTCTCAGAGTCTCAGAGTCTCAATGTCTCTGTGTCTCAGTGTCTCATTGTCTCAGAGTCTCAGTGTCTCAGTGTCCCTGTGTCTCAGTGTCTCAATGTCTCTGTGTCTCAGTGTCTCAGTGTCTCTGTGCCTCTGTGCCTCAGTGTCTCAGATTCTCCGTATCTCTCTGTCTCTTGGTCTCAGTGTCTCTGAGCCTCAGTGTCTCACTGTCTCTGTTTCTCTATGTCTCAGTGTCTCAGTGTCTCTGTGCCTCAGTGTCTCAGTGTCTCAGAGTCTCCGTATCTCTCTGTCTCTTGGTGTCAGTGTCTCTGAGCCTCAGTGTCTCAGTGTCTCTGTGTCTCTGTGCCTCAGTGTCTCAGTATCTCAGAGTCTCAGTGTCTCAGTGTGTCTGTGTCTCAATGTCTCAGTGTCTCAGAGTCTCAGTGTCTCTGTGACTCTTGGTCTCAGTGTCTCTGTGCCTCAGTGTCTCAGTGTCTCAGTGTCTCTGTGTCTCAGTGTCTCAGTGTCTCAGTGTCACAGATTCTCAGTGTCTCAGGGTCTCTGTGCATCAGTGCCTCAGTGTCTCAGTGTCTCAGTGTCTGTGTTTCTCTGTGCCTCTGTGTCTCTATGTCTCAGTGTCTCTGCGCCTCAGTGTCTCCGAGTTTCATTGTCTCAGTGCATCTGCGCCTCAGTGTCTCTGTGTCTCAGTGTCTCAGTGCCTCCGAGTCTCAGGATCTCCGTGTCTCAGTGTCTCTGTGTCTCAGTTTCTCAGCGTCTCTGTGTCTCAGTGTCTCTGTGTCTCAGTGTCTCTGTGTCTCAGTGTCTCTCTGTCTCAGTGTCTCAGAGTCTCAGTGTCTCAGTGTCTCAGTGCCTCGGTGTCTCAGTGTCTCGGTGTCTCAGTGTCTCTGTGTCTCAATTTCCCTGTGTCTCAATGTCTCTGTGTCTCAGTGTCTCAGTGCCTCTGCGTCTTAGTGTCCCTGTGTCTCAGTGTCTTAGTGTCTCTGTGTCTCAGTGTCTCTGTGTCTCTGTGCCTCAGTGTCTCAGAGTCTCAATGTCTCTGTGTCTCAGTGTCTCAGTGTCTCAGAGACTCTGTGTCTCAGTCTCTCAGTGAATCTGTGTCTCTTTGTCTCTGTACCGCAGTGTCTCAGTGTCTCAGAGTCTCTGTGTCTCAGTGTCTGTGTGTCTCAGTGTCTCAGTGTCTCTGTGCCTCGGTGTCTCAGTGCCTCGGTGTCTCAGTGTCTCTTTGTCTCTGTGTCTCAGTGTCCCTGTGTCTCAGTGTCTCACTGTCTCTGTGTCTCTATGTCTCAGTGTCTCAGTGTCTCTGTGTCTCAAGGTCTCAGTGTCTCAGTGTCTCAGTGTCTCTGTGCCTCAGTGTCTCAGTGTCTCAGTGTCCCTGTGTCTCAGTGTCTCAATGCCTCGGTGTCTCAGTGTCTCAGTGTCTCTTTGTCTCTGTGTCTCAGTGTCCCTGTGTCTCAGTGTCACAGTGTCTCTGTGTCTCTATGTCCCAGTGTCTCAGTGTCTCAGTGTCTCTGTGTCTCAGTGTCTCAGTGTCTCAGTGTCTCTGTGCCTCGGTGTCTCAGTGTCTCAGAGTCTCAATGTCTCTGTGTCTCAATTTCCCTGTGTCTCAGTGTCTCTGTGTCTCAGTGTCTCTGCGCTTCTGTGCCTTAGTGTCTCAGTGTCTCAGAGTCTCAATGTCTCTGTGTCTCAGTGTCTCAGTGCCTCTGTGTCTCAATGTCCCTGTGTCTCAGTGTCTTAGTGTCTCTGTGTCTCGGTGCCTCTGTGTCTCTGTGTCTCAGTGTCTCAGTGTCTCTGTGTCTCAGTGCCTCAGTGTCTCAGAGTCTCAATGTCTCTGTGTCTCAGTGTCTCAGTGTCTCAGTGCCTCTGTGTCTCAGTGTCCCTGTGTCTCAGTGTCTCAGTGTCTCAGAGTCTCAATGTCTCTGTGTCTCAGTGTCTCAGGGTCTCTGTGTCTCAGTGTCTCTGTGTCTCAGTGTCTCAGTGAATCTGTGTCTCTTTGTCTCTGTGCCGCAGTGTCTCAGTGTCTCAGAGTCTCTGTGTCTCAGTGTCTCTGTGTCCCTGTGTCTCAGAGTCTCAGTGTCTCAGTGTCTCAGTGTCCCTGTGTCTCAGTGTCTCAGTGTCTCAGTGTCTCTGTGTCTCAGTGTCTCAGTGTCTCTGTGCCTCTGTGCCTCAGTGTCTCAGATTCTCCGTATCTCTCTGTCTCTTGGTCTCAGTGTCTCTGAGCCTCAGTGTCTCACTGTCTCTGTTTCTCTATGTCTCAGTGTCTCAGTGTCTCTGTGCCTCAGTGTCTCAGTGTCTCAGAGTCTCCGTATCTCTCTGTCTCTTGGTGTCAGTGTCTCTGAGCCTCAGTGTCTCAGTGTCTCTGTGTCTCTGTGCCTCAGTGTCTCAGTGTCTCAGAGTCTCAGTGTCTCAATGTCTCAGTGTCTCAGAGTCTCAGTGTCTCTGTGACTCTTGGTCTCAGTGTCTCTGTGCCTCAGTGTCTCAGTGTCTCAGTGTCTCTGTGTCTCAGTGTCTCAGTGTCTCAGTGTCACAGATTCTCAGTGTCTCAGGGTCTCTGTGCATCAGTGCCTCAGTGTCTCAGTGTCTCAGTGTCTGTGTTTCTCTGTGCCTCTGTGTCTCTATGTCTCAGTGTCTCTGCGTCTCAGTGTCTCCGAGTTTCATTGTCTCAGTGCATCTGCGCCTCAGTGTCTCTGTGTCTCAGTGTCTCAGTGCCTCCGAGTCTCAGGATCTCCGTGTCTCAGTGTCTCTGTGTCTCAGTTTCTCAGCGTCTCTGTGTCTCAGAGTCTCAGTGTCTCAGTGTCTCTGTGTCTCAGTGTCTCTCTGTCTCAGTGTCTCAGAGTCTCAGTGTCTCAGTGTCTCAGTGTCTCTGTGCCTCGGTGTCTCAGTGTCTCGGTGTCTCAGTGTCTCTGTGTCTCAATTTCCCTGTGTCTCAATGTCTCTGTGTCTCAGTGTCTCAGTGTCTCTGTGCCTCTGTGCCTTAGTGTCTCAGTGTCTGAGAGTCTCAATGTCTGTGTGTCTCAGTGTCTCAGTGCCTCTGCGTCTTAGTGTCCCTGTGTCTCAGTGTCTCAGTGTCTCTGTGTCTCAGTGTCTCTGTGTCTCTGTGCCTCAGTGTCTCAGAGTCTCAATGTCTCTGTGTCTCAGTGTCTCAGTGCCTCTGTGTCTCAGTGTCCCTGTGTCTCAGTGTCTTACTGTCTCTGTGTCTCAGTGTCTCTGTGTCTCTGTGCCTCAGTGTCTCAGTGTCTCAGAGTCTCAATGTCTCTGTGTCTCAGAGTCTCAGTGTCTCAGAGTCTCTGTGTCTCAGTGTCTCTGTGTCTCAGTGTCTCAGTGAATCTGTGTCTCTTTGTCTCTGTGCCGCAGTGTCTCAGTGTCTCAGAGTCTCTGTGTCTCAGTGTCTCAGTGTCTCTGTGCCTCATTGTCTCAGTGTTTCAGAGTCTCTGTGTCTCAGTGTCTGTGTGTCTCAGTGTCTCAGTGTCTCAGAGCCTCGGTGCCTCAGTGTCTCAGTGTCTCTTTGTCTCTGTGTCTCAGTGTCCCTGTGTCTCAGTGTCTCACTGTCTCACTGTCTCAGTGTCTCGGTGTCTCAGTGTCTCAGTGTCTCTGTGTCACAAGGTCTCAGTGTCTCAGTGTCTCAGTGTCTCAGTGTCCCTGTGTCTCAGTGTCTCACTGCCTCGGTGTCTCAGTGTCTCAGTGTCTCAGTGTCTCTTTGTCTCTGTTTCTCAGAGTCCCTGTGTCTCAGTGTCACACTGTCTCTGTGTCTCTATGTCTCAGTGTCTCAGTGCCTCAGTGTCTCAGTGTCTCGGTGTCTCAGTGTCTCAGTGTCTCAGTGTCTCAGTGTCTCAGTGTCTCTGTGCCTCGGTGTCTCAGTGTCTCAGAGTCTCAATGTCTCTGTGTCTCAATTTCCCTGTGTCTCAGTGTCTCTGTGTCTCAGTGTCTCTGCGCTTCTGTGCCTTAGTGTCTCAGTGTCTCAGAGTCTCAATGTCTCTGTGTCTCAGTGTCTCAGTGCCTCTGTGTCTCAGTGTCCCTGTTTCTCAGTGTCTTAGTGTCTCTGTGTCTCTGTGCCTCAGTGTCTCAGTGTCTCCGAGTCTCAGTGTCTCAGAGTCTCGGTGCCTCAGTGTCTCAGTGTCTCTGTGTCTCAGTGTCACTGTGTCTCAGTGTCTCACTGTCTCTGTGTCTCTATGTCTCAGTGCCTCAGTGTCTCTGTGTCTCAGTGTCTCAGTGTCTCTGTGTCTCAGTGTCTCAGTGTCTCTGTGCCTCAGTGTCTCAGTGTCTCAGATTCTCCGTATCTCTCTGTCTCTTGGTCTCAGTGTCTCTGAGCCTCAGTGTCTCACTGTTTCTGTGTCTCTATGTCTCAGTGTCTCAGTGTCTCTGTGCCTCAGTGTCTCAGTGTCTCAGAGTCTCCGTATCTCTCTGTCTCTTGGTGTCAGTGTCTCTGAGCCTCAGTGTCTCAGTGTCTCTGTGTCTCTGTGACTCAGTGTCTCAGTATCTCAGAGTCTCAGTGTCTCAGTGTGTCTGTGTCTCAATGTCTCAGTGTCTCAGAGTCTCAGTGTCTCTGTGTCTCTTGGTCTCAGTGTCTCAGTGTCTCAGTGTCTCAGAGTCTCAGTGTCTCAGTGTCTCTGTGTCTCAGTGTCTCAGTGTCTCAGATTCTCAGTGTCTCTGTGTCTCAGTGTCTCAGTGTCTCTGTGCATCAGTGCCTCAGTGTCTCAGAGTCTCAGTGTCTATGTTTCTCTGTGCCTCTGTGTCTCTGTGTCTCAGTGTCTCTGCGCCTCAGTGTCTCCGAGTTTCATTGTCTCTGTGCCTCAGAGACTCAGTAACTCTGTGTCTCAGTGCCTCTGCGCCTCAGTGTCTCTGTGTCTCAGTGTCTCAGTGCCTCCGAGTCTCTCTGTCTCAGTGTCTCTGTGTCTCAGTGTCTCAGAGTCTCAGTGTCTCAGTGTCTCAGTGTCTCTGAGCCTCGGTGTCTCAGTGTCTCGGTGTCTCAGTGTCTCTGTGTCTCAATTTCCCTGTGTCTCAGTGTCTCTGTGTCTCAGTGTCTCTGTGCCTCTGTGCCTTAGTGTCTCAGAGTCTCAATGTCTCTGTGTCTCAGTGTCTCAGTGCCTCTGTGTCTCAGTGTCCCTGTGTCTCAGTGTCTCTGTGTCTCAGTGTCTCTGTGTCTCTGTGCCTCAGTGTCTCAGAGTCTCAATGTCTCTGTGTCTCAGTGTCTCAGTGTCTCAGTGCCTCTGTGTCTCAGTGTCCCTGTGTCTCAGTGTCTCAGTGTCTCAGATTCTCTGTGTCTCAGTGAATCTGTGTCTCTTTGTCTCTGTGCCGCAGTGTCTCAGTGTCTCAGAGTCTCTGTGTCTCAGTGTCTCTGTGTCCCTGTGTCTCAGTGTCTCAGTGTCTCTGTGTCTCAGTGTCTCAGTGTCCCTGTGTCTCAGTGTCCCACTGTCTCGGTGTCTCAGTGTCTCGGTGTCTCAGTGTCCCTGTGTCTCAGTGTCTCACTGTCTCTGTGTCCCTATGTCTCAGTCTCTCAGTGTCTCAGTGTCTCTGTGTCTCAAGGTCTCAGTGTCTCAGTGTCTCTATGCCTCAGTGTCTCAGTGTCTCAGTGTCCCTGTGTCTCAGTGTCTCACTGCCTCGGTGTCTCAGTGTCTCGGTGTCTCAGTGTCCCTGTGTCTCAGTGTCTCACTGTCTCTGTGTCTCTATGTCTCAGTGTCTCAGTGTCTCAGTGTCTCTGTGCCTCGGTGTCTCAGTGTCTCGGTGTCTCAATGTCTCTGTGTCTCAATTTCCCTGTGTCTCAGTGTCTCTGTGTCTCAGTGTCTCTGCGCTTCTGTGCCTTAGTGTCTCAGTGTCTCAGAGTCTCAATGTCTCTGTGTCTCAGTGTCTCAGTGCCTCTGTGTCTCAGTGTCCCTGTGTCTCAGTGTCTTAGTGTCTCTGTGTCTCAGTGTCTCTGTGTCTCTGTGCCTCAGTGTCTCAGTGTCTCAGAGTCTCAATGTCTCTGTGTCTCAGTGTCTCAGTGCCTCTGTGTCTCAGTGTCCCTCTGTCTCAGTGTCTTAGTGTCTCTGTGTCTCAGTGTCTCTGTGTCTCTGTGCCTCAGTGTCTCAGGGTCTCAGTGTCACAGAGTCTCAGTGTCTCAGTGAATCTGTGTCTCTTTGTCTCTGTGCCGCAGTGTCTCAGTGTCTCAGAGTCTCTGTGTCTCAGTGTCTCTGTGTCCCTGTGTCTCAGTGTCTCTGTGCCTCATTGTCTCAGTGTCTCAGTGAATCTGTGTCTCTTTGTCTCTGTGCCGCAGTGTCTCAGTGTCTCAGAGTCTCTGTGTCTCAGTGTCTCTGTGTCCCTGTGTCTCAGTGTCTCTGTGCCTCATTGTCTCAGTGTTTCAGTGTCTCTGTGTCTCAGTGTCTGTGTGTCTCAGTGTCTCAGTGTCTCTGTGTCTCAGTGAATCTGTGTCTCTTTGTCTCTGTGCCGCAGTGTCTCAGAGTCTCTGTGTCTCAGTGTCTCTGTGTCCCTGTGTCTCAGTGTCTCTGTGCCTCATTGTCTCAGTGTTTCAGTGTCTCTGTGTCTCAGTGTCTGTGTGTCTCAGTGTCTCAGTGTCTCGGTGTCTCAGTGTCTCAGTGTCTCTTTGTCTCTGTGTCTCAGTGTCCCTGTGTCTCAGTGTCTCACTGTCTCTGTGTCTCTATGTCTCTGTGTCTCAGTGTCTCAGTGTCTCTGTGTCTCTGTGTCTCAGTGTCTCAGTGTCTCAGTGTCTCGGTGCCTCAGTGTCTTGGTGTCTCAGAGTCTCCTTATCTCTGTCTCTTGGTATCAGTGTCTCTGAGCCTCAGTGTCTCACTGTCTCTGTGTCTCTGTGCCTCAGTGTCTCAGTATCTCAGAGTCTCAGTGTCTCAGTGTGTCTGTGTCTCAATGTCTCAGTGCCTCAGTGTCTCAGAGTCTCAGTGTCTCTGTGTCTCAATGTCTCAGTTTCTCTGTGTCTCAGCGTCTCTGTGTCTCTGTGCCTCAGTGTCTCAGTGTCTCAGATTCTCAATGTCTCTGTGTCTCAGTGTCTCAGAGTCTCTGTGTCTCAGTGTCTCTGTGTCTCAGTGTCTCAGTGAATCTGTGTCTCTTTGTCTCTGTGCCGCAGTGTCTCAGTGTCTCAGAGTCTCTGTGGCTCAGTGTCTCTGTGCCTCATTGTCTTAGTGATTCAGTGTCTCTGTGTCTCAGTGTCTGTGTGTCTCAGTGTCTCAGTGTCTCAGAGTCTCAGTGTCTCAGTGTCTGAGAGTCTCGGTGCCTCAGTGTCTCAGTGTCTCAGTGTCTCTGTGTCTCAGTGTCCCTGTGTCTCAGTGTCTCACTGTCTCTGTGTCTCTATGTCTCAGTGTCTCGGTGTCTCAGTGTCCCTGTGTCTCAGTCTCTCACTGTCTCTGTGTCTCTATGTCTCAGTGTCTCAGTGTCTCAGTGTCTCTGTGCCTCGGTGTCTCAGTGTCTCGGTGTCTCAGTGTCTCTGTGTCTCAATTTCCCTGTGTCTCAGTGTCTCTGTGTCTCAGTGTCTCTGTGCCTCTGTGCCTTAGTGTCTCAGTGTCTCAGAGTCTCAATGTCTCTGTGCCTCAGTGTCTCAGTGTCTCAGAGTCTCAATATCTCTGTGTCTCAGTGTCTCAGTGTCTTAGTGTCTCTGTGTCTCAGTGTCTCAGTGTCTCTGTGCCTCAGTGTCTCAGTGTCTCAGAGTCTCAATGTTTCAGTGTCTCAGTGTCTCAGAGTCTCTGTGTCTCAGATTCTCTGTGTCTCAGTGAATCTGTGTCTCTTTGTCTATGTGCCGCAGTGTCTCAGTGTCTCAGAGTCTCTGTGTCTCAGTGTCTCTGTGTCGCTGTGTCTCAGTGTCTCTGTGCCTCATTGTCTCAGAGTTTCAGTGTCTCTCTGTCTCAGTGTCTGTGTGTCTCAGTGTCTCAGTATCTCTGTGCCTCGGTGTCTCAGTGCCTCGGTGTCTCAGTGTCTCTTTGTCTCTGTGTCTCAGTGTGCCTGTGTCTCAGTGTCTCAGTGTCCCTGTGTCTCAGTGTCTCACTGCCTCGGTGTCTCAGTGTCTCAGTGTCTCAGAGTCTCAATGTCTCTGTGTCTCATTGTCTCAGTGCCTCTGTGTCTCAGTGTCTCAGTGTCTCAGTGTCTCAGTGTCTTAGTGTCTCGGTGTCTCAGTGTCTCTGTATCTCTGTGCCTCAGTGTCTCAGTGTCTCAGAGTCTCAATGTCTCTGTGTCTCAGTGTCTCAGTGTCTCAGAGCCTCTGTGTCTCAGTGTCTCTGTGTTTCAGGGTCTCAGTGAATCTGTGTCTCTTTGTCTCTGTGCCGCAGTGTCTCAGTGCCTCAGAGTCTCTGTGTCTCAGTGTCTCTGTGTCCCTGTGTCTCAGTGTCTCTGTGCCTCATTGTCTCAGTGTTTCAGTATCTCTGTGTCTCAGTGTCTGTGTGTCTCAGTGTCTCAGTGCCTCTGTGCCTCGGTGTCTCGGTGTCTCAGTGTCTCAGTGTCTCTTTGTCTCTGTGTCTCAGTGTCCCTGTGTCTCAGTGTCTCACTGTCTCTGTGCCTCTATGTCTCAGTGTCTCAGTGTCTCTGTGTCTCAGTGTCTCAGTGTCTCAGTGTCTCTGTGCCTCAGTGTCTCGGTGTCTCAGAGTCTCCGTATCTCTGTGTCTTGTTATCAGTGTCTCTGAGCCTCAGTGTCTCACTGTCTCTGTGTCTCTGTGTCTCTGTGCCTCAGTGTCTCAGTATCTCAGAGTCTCAGTGTCTCAGTGTGTCTATGTCTCAATGTCGCAGTGTCTCAGAGTCTCAGTGTCTCTGAGTCTCAATGTCTCAGTGTCTCTGTGTCTCAGCGTCTCAGTGTCTCTGTGCCTCAGTGTCTCTGTGTCTCAGAGTCTCAGAGTCTCAATGTCTCTGTGTCTCAGTGTCTCATTGTCTCAGAGTCTCAGTGTCTCAGTGTCCCTGTGTCTCAGTGTCTCAATGTCTCTGTGTCTCAGTGTCTCAGTGTCTCTGTGCCTCTGTGCCTCAGTGTCTCAGATTCTCCGTATCTCTCTGTCTCTTGGTCTCAGTGTCTCTGAGCCTCAGTGTCTCACTGTCTCTGTTTCTCTATGTCTCAGTGTCTCAGTGTCTCTGTGCCTCAGTGTCTCAGTGTCTCAGAGTCTCCGTATCTCTCTGTCTCTTGGTGTCAGTGTCTCTGAGCCTCAGTGTCTCAGTGTCTCTGTGTCTCTGTGCCTCAGTGTCTCAGTATCTCAGAGTCTCAGTGTCTCAGTGTGTCTGTGTCTCAATGTCTCAGTGTCTCAGAGTCTCAGTGTCTCTGTGACTCTTGGTCTCAGTGTCTCTGTGCCTCAGTGTCTCAGTGTCTCAGTGTCTCTGTGTCTCAGTGTCTCAGTGTCTCAGTGTCACAGATTCTCAGTGTCTCAGGGTCTCTGTGCATCAGTGCCTCAGTGTCTCAGTGTCTCAGTGTCTGTGTTTCTCTGTGCCTCTGTGTCTCTATGTCTCAGTGTCTCTGCGCCTCAGTGTCTCCGAGTTTCATTGTCTCAGTGCATCTGCGCCTCAGTGTCTCTGTGTCTCAGTGTCTCAGTGCCTCCGAGTCTCAGGATCTCCGTGTCTCAGTGTCTCTGTGTCTCAGTTTCTCAGCGTCTCTGTGTCTCAGTGTCTCTGTGTCTCAGTGTCTCTGTGTCTCAGTGTCTCTCTGTCTCAGTGTCTCAGAGTCTCAGTGTCTCAGTGTCTCAGTGTCTCAGTGCCTCGGTGTCTCAGTGTCTCGGTGTCTCAGTGTCTCTGTGTCTCAATTTCCCTGTGTCTCAATGTCTCTGTGTCTCAGTGTCTCAGTGCCTCTGCGTCTTAGTGTCCCTGTGTCTCAGTGTCTTAGTGTCTCTGTGTCTCAGTGTCTCTGTGTCTCTGTGCCTCAGTGTCTCAGAGTCTCAATGTCTCTGTGTCTCAGTGTCTCAGTGTCTCAGAGACTCTGTGTCTCAGTCTCTCAGTGAATCTGTGTCTCTTTGTCTCTGTACCGCAGTGTCTCAGTGTCTCAGAGTCTCTGTGTCTCAGTGTCTGTGTGTCTCAGTGTCTCAGTGTCTCTGTGCCTCGGTGTCTCAGTGCCTCGGTGTCTCAGTGTCTCTTTGTCTCTGTGTCTCAGTGTCCCTGTGTCTCAGTGTCTCACTGTCTCTGTGTCTCTATGTCTCAGTGTCTCAGTGTCTCTGTGTCTCAAGGTCTCAGTGTCTCAGTGTCTCAGTGTCTCTGTGCCTCAGTGTCTCAGTGTCTCAGTGTCCCTGTGTCTCAGTGTCTCAATGCCTCGGTGTCTCAGTGTCTCAGTGTCTCTTTGTCTCTGTGTCTCAGTGTCCCTGTGTCTCAGTGTCACAGTGTCTCTGTGTCTCTATGTCCCAGTGTCTCAGTGTCTCAGTGTCTCTGTGTCTCAGTGTCTCAGTGTCTCAGTGTCTCTGTGCCTCGGTGTCTCAGTGTCTCAGAGTCTCAATGTCTCTGTGTCTCAATTTCCCTGTGTCTCAGTGTCTCTGTGTCTCAGTGTCTCTGCGCTTCTGTGCCTTAGTGTCTCAGTGTCTCAGAGTCTCAATGTCTCTGTGTCTCAGTGTCTCAGTGCCTCTGTGTCTCAATGTCCCTGTGTCTCAGTGTCTTAGTGTCTCTGTGTCTCGGTGCCTCTGTGTCTCTGTGTCTCAGTGTCTCAGTGTCTCTGTGTCTCAGTGCCTCAGTGTCTCAGAGTCTCAATGTCTCTGTGTCTCAGTGTCTCAGTGTCTCAGTGCCTCTGTGTCTCAGTGTCCCTGTGTCTCAGTGTCTCAGTGTCTCAGAGTCTCAATGTCTCTGTGTCTCAGTGTCTCAGGGTCTCTGTGTCTCAGTGTCTCTGTGTCTCAGTGTCTCAGTGAATCTGTGTCTCTTTGTCTCTGTGCCGCAGTGTCTCAGTGTCTCAGAGTCTCTGTGTCTCAGTGTCTCTGTGTCCCTGTGTCTCAGAGTCTCAGTGTCTCAGTGTCTCAGTGTCCCTGTGTCTCAGTGTCTCAGTGTCTCAGTGTCTCTGTGTCTCAGTGTCTCAGTGTCTCTGTGCCTCTGTGCCTCAGTGTCTCAGATTCTCCGTATCTCTCTGTCTCTTGGTCTCAGTGTCTCTGAGCCTCAGTGTCTCACTGTCTCTGTTTCTCTATGTCTCAGTGTCTCAGTGTCTCTGTGCCTCAGTGTCTCAGTGTCTCAGAGTCTCCGTATCTCTCTGTCTCTTGGTGTCAGTGTCTCTGAGCCTCAGTGTCTCAGTGTCTCTGTGTCTCTGTGCCTCAGTGTCTCAGTATCTCAGAGTCTCAGTGTGTCTGTGTCTCAATGTCTCAGTGTCTCAGAGTCTCAGTGTCTCTGTGACTCTTGGTCTCAGTGTCTCTGTGCCTCAGTGTCTCAGTGTCTCTGTGTCTCAGTGTCTCAGTGTCTCAGTGTCACAGATTCTCAGTGTCTCAGGGTCTCTGTGCATCAGTGCCTCAGTGTCTCAGTGTCTCAGTGTCTGTGTTTCTCTGTGCCTCTGTGTCTCTATGTCTCAGTGTCTCTGCGCCTCAGTGTCTCCGAGTTTCATTGTCTCAGTGCATCTGCGCCTCAGTGTCTCTGTGTCTCAGTGTCTCAGTGCCTCCGAGTCTCAGGATCTCCGTGTCTCAGTGTCTCTGTGTCTCAGTTTCTCAGCGTCTCTGTGTCTCAGTGTCTCTGTGTCTCAGTGTCTCTGTGTCTCAGTGTCTCTCTGTCTCAGTGTCTCTGTGTCTCAGTGTCTCAGAGTCTCAGTGTCTCAGTGTCTCAGTGTCTCTGTGCCTCGGTGTCTCAGTGTCTCGGTGTCTCAGTGTCTCTGTGTCTCAATTTCCCTGTGTCTCAATGTCTCTGTGTCTCAGTGTCTCAGTGCCTCTGCGTCTTAGTGTCCCTGTGTCTCAGTGTCTTAGTGTCTCTGTGTCTCAGTGTCTCTGTGTCTCTGTGCCTCAGTGTCTCAGAGTCTCAATGCCTCTGTACCGCAGTGTCTCAGTGTCTCAGAGTCTCTGTGTCTCAGTGTCTCTGTGTCTCAGTGTCTCAGTGAATCTGTGTCTCTTTGTCTCTGTACCGCAGTGTCTCAGTGTCTCAGAGTCTCTGTGTCTCAGTGTCTGTGTGTCTCAGTGTCTCAGTGTCTCTGTGCCTCGGTGTCTCAGTGCCTCGGTGTCTCAGTGTCTCTTTGTCTCTGTGTCTCAGTGTCCCTGTGTCTCAGTGTCTCACTGTCTCTGTGTCTCTATGTCTCAGTGTCTCAGTGTCTCTGTGTCTCAAGGTCTCAGTGTCTCAGTGTCTCTGTGCCTCAGTGTCTCAGTGTCTCAGTGTCCCTGTGTCTCAGTGTCTCACTGCCTCGGTGTCTCGGTGTCTCAGTGTCTCAGTGTCTCTTTGTCTCTGTGTCTCAGTGTCCCTGTGTCTCAGTGTCACAGTGTCTCTGTGTCTCTATGTCTCAGTGTCTCAGTGTCTCAGTGTCTCTGTGCCTCGGTGTCTCAGAGTCTCAATGTCTCTGTGTCTCAATTTCCCTGTGTCTCAGTGTCTCTGTGTCTCAGTGTCTCTGCGCTTCTGTGCCTTAGTGTCTCAGTGTCTCAGAGTCTCAATGTCTCTGTGTCTCAGTGTCTCAGTGCCTCTGTGTCTCAATGTCCCTGTGTCTCAGTGTCTTAGTGTCTCTGTGTCTCTGTGTCTCGGTGCCTCTGTGTCTCTGTGTCTCAGTGTCTCATTGTCTCTGTGTCTCAGTGCCTCAGTGTCTCAGAGTCTCAATGTCTCTGTGTCTCAGTGTCTCAGTGTCTCAGTGCCTCTGTGTCTCAGTGTCCCTGTGTCTCAGTGTCTCAGTGTCTCAGAGTCTCAATGTCTCTGTGTCTCAGTGTCTCAGTGTCTCAGGTTCTCTGTGTCTCAGTGTCTCTGTGTCTCAGTGTCTCAGTGAATCTGTGTCTCTTTGTCTCTGTGCCGCAGTGTCTCAGTGTCTCAGAGTCTCTGTGTCTCTGTGTCCCTGTGTCTCAGTGTCTCTGTGCCTCATTGTCTCAGTGTCTCAGTGTCTCTGTCTCTCAGTGTCTGTGTGTCTCAGTATCTCAGTGTCTCAGTGTCTCAGAGTCTCAATGTCTCTTTGTCTCTGTGTCTCAGTGTCCCTGTGTCTCAGTGTCTCACTGTCTCTGTGTCTCTATGTCTCAGTGTCTCAGTGTCTCTGTGTCTCAAGGTCTCAGTGTCTCAGTGTCTCTGTGCCTCAGTGTCTCAGTGTCTCAGAGTCCCTGTGTCTCAGTGTCTCACTGCCTCGGTGTCTCAGTGTCTCGGTGTCTCAGTGTCCCTGTGTCTCAGTGTCTCACTGTCTCAGTGTCTCAGTGTCTCAGTGTCTCTGTGTCTCAAGGTCTCAGTGTCTCAGTGTCTCTGTGCCTCAGTGTCTCAGTGTCTCAGTGTCCCTGTGTCTCAGTGTCTCACTGCCTCGGTGTCTCAGTGTCTCGGTGTCTCAGTGTCCCTGTGTCTCAGTGTCTCACTGTCTCTGTGTCTCTATGTTTCAGTGTCTCAGTGTCTCAGTGTCTCTGTGTCTCAGTGTCTCAGTGTCTCAGTGTCTCTGTGCCTCGGTGTCTCAGTGTCTCGGTGTCTCAATGTCTCTGTGTCTCAGTTTCTCAGCGTCTCTGTGTCTCAGTGTCTCTGTGTCTCTGTGTCTCTCTGTCTCAGTGTCTCAGAGTCTCAGTGTCTCAGTGTCTCTGTGTCTCAGTGTCTCTCTGTCTCAGTGTCTCAGAGTCTCAGTGTCTCAGTGTCTCAGTGTCTCTGTGCCTCGGTGTCTCAGTGTCTCGGTGTCTCAGTGTCTCTGTGTCTCAATTTCCCTGTGTCTCAATGTCTCTGTGTCTCAGTGTCTCAGTGTCTCTGTGCCTCTGTGCCTTAGTGTCTCAGTGTCTGAGAGTCTCAATGTCTGTGTGTCTCAGTGTCTCAGTGCCTCTGCGTCTTAGTGTCCCTGTGTCTCAGTGTCTCAGTGTCTCTGTGTCTCAGTGTCTCTGTGTCTCTGTGCCTCAGTGTCTCAGAGTCTCAATGTCTCTGTGTCTCAGTGTCTCAGTGCCTCTGTGTCTCAGTGTCCCTGTGTCTCAGTGTCTTACTGTCTCTGTGTCTCAGTGTCTCTGTGTCTCTGTGCCTCAGTGTCTCAGTGTCTCAGAGTCTCAATGTCTCTGTGTCTCAGAGTCTCAGTGTCTCAGAGTCTCTGTGTCTCAGTGTCTCTGTGTCTCAGTGTCTCAGTGAATCTGTGTCTCTTTGTCTCTGTGCCGCAGTGTCTCAGTGTCTCAGAGTCTCTGTGTCTCAGTGTCTCAGTGTCTCTGTGCCTCATTGTCTCAGTGTTTCAGAGTCTCTGTGTCTCAGTGTCTGTGTGTCTCAGTGTCTCAGTGTCTCAGAGCCTCGGTGCCTCAGTGTCTCAGTGTCTCTTTGTCTCTGTGTCTCAGTGTCCCTGTGTCTCAGTGTCTCACTGTCTCACTGTCTCAGTGTCTCGGTGTCTCAGTGTCTCAGTGTCTCTGTGTCACAAGGTCTCAGTGTCTCAGTGTCTCAGTGTCTCAGTGTCCCTGTGTCTCAGTGTCTCACTGCCTCGGTGTCTCAGTGTCTCAGTGTCTCAGTGTCTCTTTGTCTCTGTTTCTCAGAGTCCCTGTGTCTCAGTGTCACACTGTCTCTGTGTCTCTATGTCTCAGTGTCTCAGTGCCTCAGTGTCTCAGTGTCTCGGTGTCTCAGTGTCTCAGTGTCTCAGTGTCTCAGTGTCTCTGTGCCTCGGTGTCTCAGTGTCTCAGAGTCTCAATGTCTCTGTGTCTCAATTTCCCTGTGTCTCAGTGTCTCTGTGTCTCAGTGTCTCTGCGCTTCTGTGCCTTAGTGTCTCAGTGTCTCAGAGTCTCAATGTCTCTGTGTCTCAGTGTCTCAGTGCCTCTGTGTCTCAGTGTCCCTGTTTCTCAGTGTCTTAGTGTCTCTGTGTCTCTGTGCCTCAGTGTCTCAGTGTCTCCGAGTCTCAGTGTCTCAGAGTCTCGGTGCCTCAGTGTCTCAGTGTCTCTGTGTCTCAGTGTCACTGTGTCTCAGTGTCTCACTGTCTCTGTGTCTCTATGTCTCAGTGCCTCAGTGTCTCTGTGTCTCAGTGTCTCAGTGTCTCTGTGTCTCAGTGTCTCAGTGTCTCTGTGCCTCAGTGTCTCAGTGTCTCAGATTCTCCGTATCTCTCTGTCTCTTGGTCTCAGTGTCTCTGAGCCTCAGTGTCTCACTGTTTCTGTGTCTCTATGTCTCAGTGTCTCAGTGTCTCTGTGCCTCAGTGTCTCAGTGTCTCAGAGTCTCCGTATCTCTCTGTCTCTTGGTGTCAGTGTCTCTGAGCCTCAGTGTCTCAGTGTCTCTGTGTCTCTGTGACTCAGTGTCTCAGTATCTCAGAGTCTCAGTGTCTCAGTGTGTCTGTGTCTCAATGTCTCAGTGTCTCAGAGTCTCAGTGTCTCTGTGTCTCTTGGTCTCAGTGTCTCAGTGTCTCAGTGTCTCAGAGTCTCAGTGTCTCAGTGTCTCTGTGTCTCAGTGTCTCAGTGTCTCAGATTCTCAGTGTCTCTGTGTCTCAGTGTCTCAGTGTCTCTGTGCATCAGTGCCTCAGTGTCTCAGAGTCTCAGTGTCTATGTTTCTCTGTGCCTCTGTGTCTCTGTGTCTCAGTGTCTCTGCGCCTCAGTGTCTCCGAGTTTCATTGTCTCTGTGCCTCAGAGACTCAGTAACTCTGTGTCTCAGTGCCTCTGCGCCTCAGTGTCTCTGTGTCTCAGTGTCTCAGTGCCTCCGAGTCTCTCTGTCTCAGTGTCTCTGTGTCTCAGTGTCTCAGAGTCTCAGTGTCTCAGTGTCTCAGTGTCTCTGAGCCTCGGTGTCTCAGTGTCTCGGTGTCTCAGTGTCTCTGTGTCTCAATTTCCCTGTGTCTCAGTGTCTCTGTGTCTCAGTGTCTCTGTGCCTCTGTGCCTTAGTGTCTCAGTGTCTCAGAGTCTCAATGTCTCTGTGTCTCAGTGTCTCAGTGCCTCTGTGTCTCAGTGTCCCTGTGTCTCAGTGTCTCTGTGTCTCAGTGTCTCTGTGTCTCTGTGCCTCAGTGTCTCAGAGTCTCAATGTCTCTGTGTCTCAGTGTCTCAGTGTCTCAGTGCCTCTGTGTCTCAGTGTCCCTGTGTCTCAGTGTCTCAGTGTCTCAGATTCTCTGTGTCTCAGTGAATCTGTGTCTCTTTGTCTCTGTGCCGCAGTGTCTCAGTGTCTCAGAGTCTCTGTGTCTCAGTGTCTCAGTGTCTCTGTGTCCCTGTGTCTCAGTGTCTCAGTGTCTCTGTGTCTCAGTGTCTCAGTGTCCCTGTGTCTCAGTGTCCCACTGTCTCGGTGTCTCAGTGTCTCGGTGTCTCAGTGTCCCTGTGTCTCAGTGTCTCACTGTCTCTGTGTCCCTATGTCTCAGTCTCTCAGTGTCTCAGTGTCTCTGTGTCTCAAGGTCTCAGTGTCTCAGTGTCTCTATGCCTCAGTGTCTCAGTGTCTCAGTGTCCCTGTGTCTCAGTGTCTCACTGCCTCGGTGTCTCAGTGTCTCGGTGTCTCAGTGTCCCTGTGTCTCAGTGTCTCACTGTCTCTGTGTCTCTATGTCTCAGTGTCTCAGTGTCTCTGTGCCTCGGTGTCTCAGTGTCTCGGTGTCTCAATGTCTCTGTGTCTCAATTTCCCTGTGTCTCAGTGTCTCTGTGTCTCAGTGTCTCTGCGCTTCTGTGCCTTAGTGTCTCAGTGTCTCAGAGTCTCAATGTCTCTGTGTCTCAGTGTCTCAGTGCCTCTGTGTCTCAGTGTCCCTGTGTCTCAGTGTCTTAGTGTCTCTGTGTCTCAGTGTCTCTGTGTCTCTGTGCCTCAGTGTCTCAGTGTCTCAGAGTCTCAATGTCTCTGTGTCTCAGTGTCTCAGTGCCTCTGTGTCTCAGTGTCCCTCTGTCTCAGTGTCTTAGTGTCTCTGTGTCTCAGTGTCTCTGTGTCTCTGTGCCTCAGTGTCTCAGGGTCTCAGTGTCACAGAGTCTCAGTGTCTCAGTGAATCTGTGTCTCTTTGTCTCTGTGCCGCAGTGTCTCAGTGTCTCAGAGTCTCTGTGTCTCAGTGTCTCTGTGTCCCTGTGTCTCAGTGTCTCTGTGCCTCATTGTCTCAGTGTCTCAGTGGATCTGTGTCTCTTTGTCTCTATGCCGCAGTGTCTCAGTGTCTCAGAGTCTCTGTGTCTCAGTGTCTCTGTGTCCCTGTGTCTCAGTGTCTCTGTGCCTCATTGTCTCAGTGTTTCAGTGTCTCTGTGTCTCAGTGTCTGTGTGTCTCAGTGTCTCAGTGTCTCTGTGTCTCAGTGAATCTGTGTCTCTTTGTCTCTGTGCCGCAGTGTCTCAGAGTCTCTGTGTCTCAGTGTCTCTGTGTCCCTGTGTCTCAGTGTCTCTGTGCCTCATTGTCTCAGTGTTTCAGTGTCTCTGTGTCTCAGTGTCTGTGTGTCTCAGTGTCTCAGTGTCTCGGTGTCTCAGTGTCTCAGTGTCTCTTTGTCTCTGTGTCTCAGTGTCCCTGTGTCTCAGTGTCTCACTGTCTCTGTGTCTCTATGTCTCTGTGTCTCAGTGTCTCAGTGTCTCTGTGTCTCTGTGTCTCAGTGTCTCAGTGTCTCAGTGTCTCGGTGCCTCAGTGTCTTGGTGTCTCAGAGTCTCCTTATCTCTGTCTCTTGGTATCAGTGTCTCTGAGCCTCAGTGTCTCACTGTCTCTGTGTCTCTGTGCCTCAGTGTCTCAGTATCTCAGAGTCTCAGTGTCTCAGTGTGTCTGTGTCTCAATGTCTCAGTGCCTCAGTGTCTCAGAGTCTCAGTGTCTCTGTGTCTCAATGTCTCAGTTTCTCTGTGTCTCAGCGTCTCTGTGTCTCTGTGCCTCAGTGTCTCAGTGTCTCAGATTCTCAATGTCTCTGTGTCTCAGTGTCTCAGAGTCTCTGTGTCTCAGTGTCTCTGTGTCTCAGTGTCTCAGTGAATCTGTGTCTCTTTGTCTCTGTGCCGCAGTGTCTCAGTGTCTCAGAGTCTCTGTGGCTCAGTGTCTCTGTGCCTCATTGTCTTAGTGATTCAGTGTCTCTGTGTCTCAGTGTCTGTGTGTCTCAGTGTCTCAGTGTCTCAGAGTCTCAGTGTCTCAGTGTCTGAGAGTCTCGGTGCCTCAGTGTTTCAGTGTCTCAGTGTCTCTGTGTCTCAGTGTCCCTGTGTCTCAGTGTCTCACTGTCTCTGTGTCTCTATGTCTCAGTGCCTCAGTGTCTCAGTGTCTCTGTGTCTCAGTGTCTCTGTGCCTCAGTGTCTCAGTGTCTCAGAGTCTCCGTATCTCTCTGTCTCTTGGTGTCAGTGTCTCTGAGCCTCAGTGTCTCAGTGTCTCTGTGTCTCTGTGCCTCAGTGTCTCAGTATCTCAGAGTCTCAGTGTCTCAGTGTGTCTGTGTCTCAATGTCTCAGTGTCTCAGAGTCTCAGTGTCTCTGTGACTCTTGGTCTCAGTGTCTCTGTGCCTCAGTGTCTCAGTGTCTCAGTGTCTCTGTGTCTCAGTGTCTCAGTGTCTCAGTGTCTCAGTGTCACAGATTCTCAGTGTCTCAGGGTCTCAGTGCATCAGTGCCTCAGTGTCTCAGTGTCTCAGTGTCTGTGTTTCTCTGTGCCTCTGTGTCTCTATGTCTCAGTGTCTCTGCGCCTCAGTGTCTCCGAGTTTCATTGTCTCAGTGCATCTGCGCCTCAGTGTCTCTGTGTCTCAGTGTCTCAGTGCCTCCGAGTCTCAGATTCTCAGTGTCTCAGTGTCTCTGTGTCTCAGTTTCTCAGCGTCTCTGTGTCTCAGTGTATCTGTGTCTCAGTGTCTCTCTGTCTCAGTGTCTCTGTGTCTCAGTGTCTCAGAGTCTCAGTGTCTCAGTGTCTCTGTGCCTCGGTGTCTCAGTGTCTCGGTGTCTCAGTGTCTCTGTCTCTCAATTTCCCTGTGTCTCAATGTCTCTGTGTCTCAGTGTCTCAGTGCCTCTGCGTCTTAGTGTCCCTGTGTCTCAGTGTCTTAGTGTCTCTGTGTCTCAGTGTCTCTGTGTCTCTGTGCCTCAGTGTCTCAGAGTCTCAATGCCTCTGTGTCTCAGTGTCTCAGTGTCTCAGAGTCTCTGTGTCTCAGTGTCTCTGTGTCTCAGTGTCTCAGTGAATCTGTGTCTCTTTGTCTCTGTACCGCAGTGTCTCAGTGTCTCAGAGTCTCTGTGTCTCAGTGTCTGTGTGTCTCAGTCTCTCAGTGTCTCTGTGCCTCGGTGTCTCAGTGCCTCGGTGTCTCAGTGTCTCTTTGTCTCTGTGTCTCAGTGTCCCTGTGTCTCAGTGTCTCAGTGTCTCACTGTCTCTGTGTCTCTATGTCTCAGTGTCTCAGTGTCTCTGTGTCTCAAGGTCTCAGTGTCTCAGTGTCTCTGTGCCTCAGTGTCTCAGTGTCTCAGTGTCCCTGTGTCTCAGTGTCTCACTGCCTCGGTGTCTCAGTGTCTCGGTGTCTCAGTGTCTCAGTGTCTCTTTGTCTCTGTGTCTCAGTGTCCCTGTGTCTCAGTGTCACAGTGTCTCTGTGTCTCTATGTCTCAGTGTCTCAGTGTCTCTGTGTCTCAGTGTCTCTGTGTCTCAGTGTCTCAGTGTCTCAGTGTCTCAGTGTCCCTGTGTCTCAGTGTCTCACTGCCTCGGTGTCTCAGTGTCTCGGTGTCTCAGTGTCTCAGTGTCTCAGTGTCTCTTTGTCTCTGTTTCTCAGAGTCCCTGTGTCTCAGTGTCTCTTTGTCTCTGTGTCTCAGTGTCCCTGTGTCTCAGTGTCACAGTGTCTCTGTGTCTCTATGTCTCAGTGTCTCAGTGTCTCAGTGTCTCAGAGTCTCAGTGTCTCTGTGTCTCTTGGTCTCAGTGTCTCAGTGTCTCAGTGTCTCAGAGTCTCAGTGTCTCAGTGTCTCAGTGTCTCAGTGTCTCAGATTCTCAGTGTCTCAGTGTCTCTGTGTCTCAGTGTCTCAGTGTCTCTGTGCATCAGTGCCTCAGTGTCTCAGAGTCTCAGTGTCTATGTTTCTCTGTGCCTCTGTGTCTCTGTGTCTCAGTGTCTCTGCGCCTCAGTGTCTCCGAGTTTCATTGTCTCAGTGCCTCAGAGACTCAGTAACTCTGTGTCTCAGTGCCTCTGCGCCTCAGTGTCTCTGTGTCTCAGTGTCTCAGTGCCTCCGAGTCTCTCTGTCTCAGTGTCTCTGTGTCTCAGTGTCTCAGAGTCTCAGTGTCTCAGTGTCTCAGTGTCTCTGAGCCTCGGTGTCTCAGTGTCTCGGTGTCTCAGTGTCTCTGTGTCTCAATTTCCCTGTGTCTCAGTGTCTCTGTGTCTCAGTGTCTCTGTGCCTCTGTGCCTTAGTGTCTCAGTGTCTCAGAGTCTCAATGTCTCTGTGTCTCAGTGTCTCAGTGCCTCTGTGTCTCAGTGTCCCTGTGTCTCAGTGCCTCTGTGTCTCAGTGTCTCTGTGTCTCTGTGCCTCAGTGTCTCAGAGTCTCAATGTCTCTGTGTCTCAGTGTCTCAGTGTCTCAGTGCCTCTGTGTCTCAGTGTCCCTGTGTCTCAGTGTCTCAGTGTCTCAGAGTCTCTGTGTCTCAGTGTCTCAGTGTCCCTGTGTCTCAGTGTCTCAGTGTCTCTGTGTCTCAGTGTCTCAGTGTCCCTGTGTCTCAGTGTCCCACTGCCTCGGTGTCTCAGTGTCTCGGTGTCTCAGTGTCCCGGTGTCTCAGTGTCTCACTGTCTCTGTGTCCCTATGTCTCAGTCTCTCAGTGTCTCAGTGTCTCTGTGTCTCAAGGTCTCAGTGTCTCAGTGTCTCTATGCCTCAGTGTCTCAGTGTCTCAGTGTCCCTGTGTCTCAGTGTCTCACTGCCTCGGTGTCTCAGTGTCTCGGTGTCTCAGTGTCCCTGTGTCTCAGTCTCTCACTGTCTCTGTGTCTCTATGTCTCAGTGTCTCAGTGTCTCAGTGTCTCTGTGCCTCGGTGTCTCAGTGTCTCGGTGTCTCAGTGTCTCTGTGTCTCAATTTCCCTGTGTCTCAGTGTCTCTGTGTCTCAGTGTCTCTGTGCCTCTGTGCCTTAGTGTCTCAGTGTCTCAGAGTCTCAATGTCTCTGTGCCTCAGTGTCTCAGTGTCTCAGAGTCTCAATATCTCTGTGTCTCAGTGTCTCAGTGTCTTAGTGTCTCTGTGTCTCAGTGTCTCAGTGTCTCTGTGCCTCAGTGTCTCAGTGTCTCAGAGTCTCAATGTTTCAGTGTCTCAGTGTCTCAGAGTCTCTGTGTCTCAGTGTCTCTGTGTCTCAGTGAATCTGTGTCTCTTTGTCTATGTGCCGCAGTGTCTCAGTGTCTCAGAGTCTCTGTGTCTCAGTGTCTCTGTGTCGCTGTGTCTCAGTGTCTCTGTGCCTCATTGTCTCAGAGTTTCAGTGTCTCTCTGTCTCAGTGTCTGTGTGTCTCAGTGTCTCAGTATCTCTGTGCCTCGGTGTCTCAGTGCCTCGGTGTCTCAGTGTCTCTTTGTCTCTGTGTCTCAGTGTGCCTGTGTCTCAGTGTCTCAGTGTCCCTGTGTCTCAGTGTCTCACTGCCTCGGTGTCTCAGTGTCTCAGTGTCTCAGAGTCTCAATGTCTCTGTGTCTCATTGTCTCAGTGCCTCTGTGTCTCAGTGTCTCAGTGTCTCAGTGTCTCAGTGTCTTAGTGTCTCGGTGTCTCAGTGTCTCTGTATCTCTGTGCCTCAGTGTCTCAGTGTCTCAGAGTCTCAATGTCTCTGTGTCTCAGTGTCTCAGTGTCTCAGAGCCTCTGTGTCTCAGTGTCTCTGTGTTTCAGGGTCTCAGTGAATCTGTGTCTCTTTGTCTCTGTGCCGCAGTGTCTCAGTGCCTCAGAGTCTCTGTGTCTCAGTGTCTCTGTGTCCCTGTGTCTCAGTGTCTCTGTGCCTCATTGTCTCAGTGTTTCAGTATCTCTGTGTCTCAGTGTCTGTGTGTCTCAGTGTCTCAGTGCCTCTGTGCCTCGGTGTCTCGGTGTCTCAGTGTCTCAGTGTCTCTTTGTCTCTGTGTCTCAGTGTCCCTGTGTCTCAGTGTCTCACTGTCTCTGTGCCTCTATGTCTCAGTGTCTCAGTGTCTCTGTGTCTCAGTGTCTCAGTGTCTCAGTGTCTCTGTGCCTCAGTGTCTCGGTGTCTCAGAGTCTCCGTATCTCTGTGTCTTGTTATCAGTGTCTCTGAGCCTCAGTGTCTCACTGTCTCTGTGTCTCTGTGTCTCTGTGCCTCAGTGTCTCAGTATCTCAGAGTCTCAGTGTCTCAGTGTGTCTATGTCTCAATGTCGCAGTGTCTCAGAGTCTCAGTGTCTCTGAGTCTCAATGTCTCAGTGTCTCTGTGTCTCAGCGTCTCAGTGTCTCTGTGCCTCAGTGTCTCTGTGTCTCAGAGTCTCAGAGTCTCAATGTCTCTGTGTCTCAGTGTCTCATTGTCTCAGAGTCTCAGTGTCTCAGTGTCCCTGTGTCTCAGTGTCTCAATGTCTCTGTGTCTCAGTGTCTCAGTGTCTCTGTGCCTCTGTGCCTCAGTGTCTCAGATTCTCCGTATCTCTCTGTCTCTTGGTCTCAGTGTCTCTGAGCCTCAGTGTCTCACTGTCTCTGTTTCTCTATGTCTCAGTGTCTCAGTGTCTCTGTGCCTCAGTGTCTCAGTGTCTCAGAGTCTCCGTATCTCTCTGTCTCTTGGTGTCAGTGTCTCTGAGCCTCAGTGTCTCAGTGTCTCTGTGTCTCTGTGCCTCAGTGTCTCAGTATCTCAGAGTCTCAGTGTCTCAGTGTGTCTGTGTCTCAATGTCTCAGTGTCTCAGAGTCTCAGTGTCTCTGTGACTCTTGGTCTCAGTGTCTCTGTGCCTCAGTGTCTCAGTGTCTCAGTGTCTCTGTGTCTCAGTGTCTCAGTGTCTCAGTGTCACAGATTCTCAGTGTCTCAGGGTCTCTGTGCATCAGTGCCTCAGTGTCTCAGTGTCTCAGTGTCTGTGTTTCTCTGTGCCTCTGTGTCTCTATGTCTCAGTGTCTCTGCGCCTCAGTGTCTCCGAGTTTCATTGTCTCAGTGCATCTGCGCCTCAGTGTCTCTGTGTCTCAGTGTCTCAGTGCCTCCGAGTCTCAGGATCTCCGTGTCTCAGTGTCTCTGTGTCTCAGTTTCTCAGCGTCTCTGTGTCTCAGTGTCTCTGTGTCTCAGTGTCTCTGTGTCTCAGTGTCTCTCTGTCTCAGTGTCTCAGAGTCTCAGTGTCTCAGTGTCTCAGTGTCTCAGTGCCTCGGTGTCTCAGTGTCTCGGTGTCTCAGTGTCTCTGTGTCTCAATTTCCCTGTGTCTCAATGTCTCTGTGTCTCAGTGTCTCAGTGCCTCTGCGTCTTAGTGTCCCTGTGTCTCAGTGTCTTAGTGTCTCTGTGTCTCAGTGTCTCTGTGTCTCTGTGCCTCAGTGTCTCAGAGTCTCAATGTCTCTGTGTCTCAGTGTCTCAGTGTCTCAGAGACTCTGTGTCTCAGTCTCTCAGTGAATCTGTGTCTCTTTGTCTCTGTACCGCAGTGTCTCAGTGTCTCAGAGTCTCTGTGTCTCAGTGTCTGTGTGTCTCAGTGTCTCAGTGTCTCTGTGCCTCGGTGTCTCAGTGCCTCGGTGTCTCAGTGTCTCTTTGTCTCTGTGTCTCAGTGTCCCTGTGTCTCAGTGTCTCACTGTCTCTGTGTCTCTATGTCTCAGTGTCTCAGTGTCTCTGTGTCTCAAGGTCTCAGTGTCTCAGTGTCTCAGTGTCTCTGTGCCTCAGTGTCTCAGTGTCTCAGTGTCCCTGTGTCTCAGTGTCTCAATGCCTCGGTGTCTCAGTGTCTCAGTGTCTCAGTGTCTCTTTGTCTCTGTGTCTCAGTGTCCCTGTGTCTCAGTGTCACAGTGTCTCTGTGTCTCTATGTCCCAGTGTCTCAGTGTCTCAGTGTCTCAGTGTCTCAGTGTCTCAGTGTCTCTGTGCCTCGGTGTCTCAGTGTCTCAGAGTCTCAATGTCTCTGTTTCTCAATTTCCCTGTGTCTCAGTGTCTCTGTGTCTCAGTGTCTCTGCGCTTCTGTGCCTTAGTGTCTCAGTGTCTCAGAGTCTCAATGTCTCTGTGTCTCAGTGTCTCAGTGCCTCTGTGTCTCAATGTCCCTGTGTCTCAGTGTCTTAGTGTCTCTGTGTCTCGGTGCCTCTGTGTCTCTGTGTCTCAGTGTCTCAGTGTCTCTGTGTCTCAGTGCCTCAGTGTCTCAGAGTCTCAATGTCTCTGTGTCTCAGTGTCTCAGTGTCTCAGTGCCTCTGTGTCTCAGTGTCCCTGTGTCTCAGTGTCTCAGTGTCTCAGAGTCTCAATGTCTCTGTGTCTCAGTGTCTCAGGGTCTCTGTGTCTCAGTGTCTCTGTGTCTCAGTGTCTCAGTGAATCTGTGTCTCTTTGTCTCTGTGCCGCAGTGTCTCAGTGTCTCAGAGTCTCTGTGTCTCAGTGTCTCTGTGTCCCTGTGTCTCAGAGTCTCAGTGTCTCAGTGTCTCAGTGTCCCTGTGTCTCAGTGTCTCAGTGTCTCAGTGTCTCTGTGTCTCAGTGTCTCAGTGTCTCTGTGCCTCTGTGCCTCAGTGTCTCAGATTCTCCGTATCTCTCTGTCTCTTGGTCTCAGTGTCTCTGAGCCTCAGTGTCTCACTGTCTCTGTTTCTCTATGTCTCAGTGTCTCAGTGTCTCTGTGCCTCAGTGTCTCAGTGTCTCAGAGTCTCCGTATCTCTCTGTCTCTTGGTGTCAGTGTCTCTGAGCCTCAGTGTCTCAGTGTCTCTGTGTCTCTGTGCCTCAGTGTCTCAGTATCTCAGAGTCTCAGTGTCTCAGTGTGTCTGTGTCTCAATGTCTCAGTGTCTCAGAGTCTCAGTGTCTCTGTGACTCTTGGTCTCAGTGTCTCTGTGCCTCAGTGTCTCAGTGTCTCAGTGTCTCTGTGTCTCAGTGTCTCAGTGTCTCAGTGTCACAGATTCTCAGTGTCTCAGGGTCTCTGTGCATCAGTGCCTCAGTGTCTCAGTGTCTCAGTGTCTGTGTTTCTCTGTGCCTCTGTGTCTCTATGTCTCAGTGTCTCTGCGCCTCAGTGTCTCCGAGTTTCATTGTCTCAGTGCATCTGCGCCTCAGTGTCTCTGTGTCTCAGTGTCTCAGTGCCTCCGAGTCTCAGGATCTCCGTGTCTCAGTGTCTCTGTGTCTCAGTTTCTCAGCGTCTCTGTGTCTCAGTGTCTCTGTGTCTCAGTGTCTCTGTGTCTCAGTGTCTCTCTGTCTCAGTGTCTCTGTGTCTCAGTGTCTCAGAGTCTCAGTGTCTCAGTGTCTCAGTGTCTCTGTGCCTCGGTGTCTCAGTGTCTCGGTGTCTCAGTGTCTCTGTGTCTCAATTTCCCTGTGTCTCAATGTCTCTGTGTCTCAGTGTCTCAGTGCCTCTGCGTCTTAGTGTCCCTGTGTCTCAGTGTCTTAGTGTCTCTGTGTCTCAGTGTCTCTGTGTCTCTGTGCCTCAGTGTCTCAGAGTCTCAATGCCTCTGTACCGCAGTGTCTCAGTGTCTCAGAGTCTCTGTGTCTCAGTGTCTCTGTGTCTCAGTGTCTCAGTGAATCTGTGTCTCTTTGTCTCTGTACCGCAGTGTCTCAGTGTCTCAGAGTCTCTGTGTCTCAGTGTCTGTGTGTCTCAGTGTCTCAGTGTCTCTGTGCCTCGGTGTCTCAGTGCCTCGGTGTCTCAGTGTCTCTTTGTCTCTGTGTCTCAGTGTCCCTGTGTCTCAGTGTCTCACTGTCTCTGTGTCTCTATGTCTCAGTGTCTCAGTGTCTCTGTGTCTCAAGTTCTCAGTGTCTCAGTGTCTCTGTGCCTCAGTGTCTCAGTGTCTCAGTGTCCCTGTGTCTCAGTGTCTCACTGCCTCGGTGTCTCGGTGTCTCAGTGTCTCAGTGTCTCTTTGTCTCTGTGTCTCAGTGTCCCTGTGTCTCAGTGTCACAGTGTCTCTGTGTCTCTATGTCTCAGTGTCTCAGTGTCTCAGTGTCTCTGTGCCTCGGTGTCTCAGAGTCTCAATGTCTCTGTGTCTCAATTTCCCTGTGTCTCAGTGTCTCTGTGTCTCAGTGTCTCTGCGCTTCTGTGCCTTAGTGTCTCAGTGTCTCAGAGTCTCAATGTCTCTGTGTCTCAGTGTCTCAGTGCCTCTGTGTCTCAATGTCCCTGTGTCTCAGTGTCTTAGTGTCTCTGTGTCTCTGTGTCTCGGTGCCTCTGTGTCTCTGTGTCTCAGTGTCTCAGTGTCTCTGTGTCTCAGTGCCTCAGTGTCTCAGAGTCTCAATGTCTCTGTGTCTCAGTGTCTCAGTGTCTCAGTGCCTCTGTGTCTCAGTGTCCCTGTGTCTCAGTGTCTCAGTGTCTCAGAGTCTCAATGTCTCTGTGTCTCAGTGTCTCAGTGTCTCAGGTTCTCTGTGTCTCAGTGTCTCTGTGTCTCAGTGTCTCAGTGAATCTGTGTCTCTTTGTCTCTGTGCCGCAGTGTCTCAGTGTCTCAGAGTCTCTGTGTCTCTGTGTCCCTGTGTCTCAGTGTCTCTGTGCCTCATTGTCTCAGTGTCTCAGTGTCTCTGTCTCTCAGTGTCTGTGTGTCTCAGTATCTCAGTGTCTCAGTGTCTCAGAGTCTCAATGTCTCTTTGTCTCTGTGTCTCAGTGTCCCTGTGTCTCAGTGTCTCACTGTCTCTGTGTCTCTATGTCTCAGTGTCTCAGTGTCTCTGTGTCTCAAGGTCTCAGTGTCTCAGTGTCTCTGTGCCTCAGTGTCTCAGTGTCTCAGAGTCCCTGTGTCTCAGTGTCTCACTGCCTCGGTGTCTCAGTGTCTCGGTGTCTCAGTGTCCCTGTGTCTCAGTGTCTCACTGTCTCAGTGTCTCAGTGTCTCAGTGTCTCTGTGTCTCAAGGTCTCAGTGTCTCAGTGTCTCTGTGCCTCAGTGTCTCAGTGTCTCAGTGTCCCTGTGTCTCAGTGTCTCACTGCCTCGGTGTCTCAGTGTCTCGGTGTCTCAGTGTCCCTGTGTCTCAGTGTCTCACTGTCTCTGTGTCTCTATGTTTCAGTGTCTCAGTGTCTCAGTGTCTCTGTGTCTCAGTGTCTCAGTGTCTCAGTGTCTCTGTGCCTCGGTGTCTCAGTGTCTCGGTGTCTCAATGTCTCTGTGTCTCAGTTTCTCAGCGTCTCTGTGTCTCAGTGTCTCTGTGTCTCTGTGTCTCTCTGTCTCAGTGTCTCAGAGTCTCAGTGTCTCAGTGTCTCTGTGTCTCAGTGTCTCTCTGTCTCAGTGTCTCAGAGTCTCAGTGTCTCAGTGTCTCAGTGTCTCTGTGCCTCGGTGTCTCAGTGTCTCGGTGTCTCAGTGTCTCTGTGTCTCAATTTCCCTGTGTCTCAATGTCTCTGTGTCTCAGTGTCTCAGTGTCTCTGTGCCTCTGTGCCTTAGTGTCTCAGTGTCTGAGAGTCTCAATGTCTGTGTGTCTCAGTGTCTCAGTGCCTCTGCGTCTTAGTGTCCCTGTGTCTCAGTGTCTCAGTGTCTCTGTGTCTCAGTGTCTCTGTGTCTCTGTGCCTCAGTGTCTCAGAGTCTCAATGTCTCTGTGTCTCAGTGTCTCAGTGCCTCTGTGTCTCAGTGTCCCTGTGTCTCAGTGTCTTACTGTCTCTGTGTCTCAGTGTCTCTGTGTCTCTGTGCCTCAGTGTCTCAGTGTCTCAGAGTCTCAATGTCTCTGTGTCTCAGAGTCTCAGTGTCTCAGAGTCTCTGTGTCTCAGTGTCTCTGTGTCTCAGTGTCTCAGTGAATCTGTGTCTCTTTGTCTCTGTGCCGCAGTGTCTCAGTGTCTCAGAGTCTCTGTGTCTCAGTGTCTCAGTGTCTCTGTGCCTCATTGTCTCAGTGTTTCAGAGTCTCTGTGTCTCAGTGTCTGTGTGTCTCAGTGTCTCAGTGTCTCAGAGCCTCGGTGCCTCAGTGTCTCAGTGTCTCTTTGTCTCTGTGTCTCAGTGTCCCTGTGTCTCAGTGTCTCACTGTCTCACTGTCTCAGTGTCTCGGTGTCTCAGTGTCTCAGTGTCTCTGTGTCACAAGGTCTCAGTGTCTCAGTGTCTCAGTGTCTCAGTGTCCCTGTGTCTCAGTGTCTCACTGCCTCGGTGTCTCAGTGTCTCAGTGTCTCAGTGTCTCTTTGTCTCTGTTTCTCAGAGTCCCTGTGTCTCAGTGTCACACTGTATCTGTGTCTCTATGTCTCAGTGTCTCAGTGCCTCAGTGTCTCAGTGTCTCGGTGTCTCAGTGTCTCAGTGTCTCAGTGTCTCAGTGTCTCAGTGTCTCAGTGTCTCTGTGCCTCGGTGTCTCAGTGTCTCAGAGTCTCAATGTCTCTGTGTCTCAATTTCCCTGTGTCTCAGTGTCTCTGTGTCTCAGTGTCTCTGCGCTTCTGTGCCTTAGTGTCTCAGTGTCTCAGAGTCTCAATGTCTCTGTGTCTCAGTGTCTCAGTGCCTCTGTGTCTCAGTGTCCCTGTTTCTCAGTGTCTTAGTGTCTCTGTGTCTCTGTGCCTCAGTGTCTCAGTGTCTCCGAGTCTCAGTGTCTCAGAGTCTCGGTGCCTCAGTGTCTCAGTGTCTCTGTGTCTCAGTGTCACTGTGTCTCAGTGTCTCACTGTCTCTGTGTCTCTATGTCTCAGTGCCTCAGTGTCTCTGTGTCTCAGTGTCTCAGTGTCTCTGTGTCTCAGTGTCTCAGTGTCTCTGTGCCTCAGTGTCTCAGTGTCTCAGATTCTCCGTATCTCTCTGTCTCTTGGTCTCAGTGTCTCTGAGCCTCAGTGTCTCACTGTTTCTGTGTCTCTATGTCTCAGTGTCTCAGTGTCTCTGTGCCTCAGTGTCTCAGTGTCTCAGAGTCTCCGTATCTCTCTGTCTCTTGGTGTCAGTGTCTCTGAGCCTCAGTGTCTCAGTGTCTCTGTGTCTCTGTGACTCAGTGTCTCAGTATCTCAGAGTCTCAGTGTCTCAGTGTGTCTGTGTCTCAATGTCTCAGTGTCTCAGAGTCTCAGTGTCTCTGTGTCTCTTGGTCTCAGTGTCTCAGTGTCTCAGTGTCTCAGAGTCTCAGTGTCTCAGTGTCTCTGTGTCTCAGTGTCTGAGTGTCTCAGATTCTCAGTGTCTCTGTGTCTCAGTGTCTCAGTGTCTCTGTGCATCAGTGCCTCAGTGTCTCAGAGTCTCAGTGTCTATGTTTCTCTGTGCCTCTGTGTCTCTGTGTCTCAGTGTCTCTGCGCCTCAGTGTCTCCGAGTTTCATTGTCTCTGTGCCTCAGAGACTCAGTAACTCTGTGTCTCAGTGCCTCTGCGCCTCAGTGTCTCTGTGTCTCAGTGTCTCAGTGCCTCCGAGTCTCTCTGTCTCAGTGTCTCTGTGTCTCAGTGTCTCAGAGTCTCAGTGTCTCAGTGTCTCAGTGTCTCTGAGCCTCGGTGTCTCAGTGTCTCGGTGTCTCAGTGTCTCTGTGTCTCAATTTCCCTGTGTCTCAGTGTCTCTGTGTCTCAGTGTCTCTGTGCCTCTGTGCCTTAGTGTCTCAGTGTCTCAGAGTCTCAATGTCTCTGTGTCTCAGTGTCTCAGTGCCTCTGTGTCTCAGTGTCCCTGTGTCTCAGTGTCTCTGTGTCTCAGTGTCTCTGTGTCTCTGTGCCTCAGTGTCTCAGAGTCTCAATGTCTCTGTGTCTCAGTGTCTCAGTGTCTCAGTGCCTCTGTGTCTCAGTGTCCCTGTGTCTCAGTGTCTCAGTGTCTCAGATTCTCTGTGTCTCAGTGAATCTGTGTCTCTTTGTCTCTGTGCCGCAGTGTCTCAGTGTCTCAGAGTCTCTGTGTCTCAGTGTCTCAGTGTCTCTGTGTCCCTGTGTCTCAGTGTCTCAGTGTCTCTGTGTCTCAGTGTCTCAGTGTCCCTGTGTCTCAGTGTCCCACTGTCTCGGTGTCTCAGTGTCTCGGTGTCTCAGTGTCCCTGTGTCTCAGTGTCTCACTGTCTCTGTGTCCCTATGTCTCAGTCTCTCAGTGTCTCAGTGTCTCTGTGTCTCAAGGTCTCAGTGTCTCAGTGTCTCTATGCCTCAGTGTCTCAGTGTCTCAGTGTCCCTGTGTCTCAGTGTCTCACTGCCTCGGTGTCTCAGTGTCTCGGTGTCTCAGTGTCCCTGTGTCTCAGTGTCTCACTGTCTCTGTGTCTCTATGTCTCAGTGTCTCAGTGTCTCTGTGCCTCGGTGTCTCAGTGTCTCGGTGTCTCAATGTCTCTGTGTCTCAATTTCCCTGTGTCTCAGTGTCTCTGTGTCTCAGTGTCTCTGCGCTTCTGTGCCTTAGTGTCTCAGTGTCTCAGAGTCTCAATGTCTCTGTGTCTCAGTGTCTCAGTGCCTCTGTGTCTCAGTGTCCCTGTGTCTCAGTGTCTTAGTGTCTCTGTGTCTCAGTGTCTCTGTGTCTCTGTGCCTCAGTGTCTCAGTGTCTCAGAGTCTCAATGTCTCTGTGTCTCAGTGTCTCAGTGCCTCTGTGTCTCAGTGTCCCTCTGTCTCAGTGTCTTAGTGTCTCTGTGTCTCAGTGTCTCTGTGTCTCTGTGCCTCAGTGTCTCAGGGTCTCAGTGTCACAGAGTCTCAGTGTCTCAGTGAATCTGTGTCTCTTTGTCTCTGTGCCGCAGTGTCTCAGTGTCTCAGAGTCTCTGTGTCTCAGTGTCTCTGTGTCCCTGTGTCTCAGTGTCTCTGTGCCTCATTGTCTCAGTGTCTCAGTGAATCTGTGTCTCTTTGTCTCTGTGCCGCAGTGTCTCAGTGTCTCAGAGTCTCTGTGTCTCAGTGTCTCTGTGTCCCTGTGTCTCAGTGTCTCTGTGCCTCATTGTCTCAGTGTTTCAGTGTCTCTGTGTCTCAGTGTCTGTGTGTCTCAGTGTCTCAGTGTCTCTGTGTCTCAGTGAATCTGTGTCTCTTTGTCTCTGTGCCGCAGTGTCTCAGAGTCTCTGTGTCTCAGTGTCTCTGTGTCCCTGTGTCTCAGTGTCTCTGTGCCTCATTGTCTCAGTGTTTCAGTGTCTCTGTGTCTCAGTGTCTGTGTGTCTCAGTGTCTCAGTGTCTCGGTGTCTCAGTGTCTCAGTGTCTCTTTGTCTCTGTGTCTCAGTGTCCCTGTGTCTCAGTGTCTCACTGTCTCTGTGTCTCTATGTCTCTGTGTCTCAGTGTCTCAGTGTCTCTGTGTCTCTGTGTCTCAGTGTCTCAGTGTCTCAGTGTCTCGGTGCCTCAGTGTCTTGGTGTCTCAGAGTCTCCTTATCTCTGTCTCTTGGTATCAGTGTCTCTGAGCCTCAGTGTCTCACTGTCTCTGTGTCTCTGTGCCTCAGTGTCTCAGTATCTCAGAGTCTCAGTGTCTCAGTGTGTCTGTGTCTCAATGTCTCAGTGCCTCAGTGTCTCAGAGTCTCAGTGTCTCTGTGTCTCAATGTCTCAGTTTCTCTGTGTCTCAGCGTCTCTGTGTCTCTGTGCCTCAGTGTCTCAGTGTCTCAGATTCTCAATGTCTCTGTGTCTCAGTGTCTCAGAGTCTCTGTGTCTCAGTGTCTCTGTGTCTCAGTGTCTCAGTGAATCTGTGTCTCTTTGTCTCTGTGCCGCAGTGTCTCAGTGTCTCAGAGTCTCTGTGGCTCAGTGTCTCTGTGCCTCATTGTCTTAGTGATTCAGTGTTTCTGTGTCTCAGTGTCTGTGTGTCTCAGTGTCTCAGTGTCTCAGAGTCTCAGTGTCTCAGTGTCTGAGAGTCTCGGTGCCTCAGTGTCTCAGTGTCTCAGTGTCTCTGTGTCTCAGTGTCCCTGTGTCTCAGTGTCTCACTGTCTCTGTGTCTCTATGTCTCAGTGCCTCAGTGTCTCAGTGTCTCTGTGTCTCAGTGTCTCTGTGCCTCAGTGTCTCAGTGTCTCAGAGTCTCCGTATCTCTCTGTCTCTTGGTGTCAGTGTCTCTGAGCCTCAGTGTCTCAGTGTCTCTGTGTCTCTGTGCCTCAGTGTCTCAGTATCTCAGAGTCTCAGTGTCTCAGTGTGTCTGTGTCTCAATGTCTCAGTGTCTCAGAGTCTCAGTGTCTCTGTGACTCTTGGTCTCAGTGTCTCTGTGCCTCAGTGTCTCAGTGTCTCAGTGTCTCTGTGTCTCAGTGTCTCAGTGTCTCAGTGTCTCAGTGTCACAGATTCTCAGTGTCTCAGGGTCTCAGTGCATCAGTGCCTCAGTGTCTCAGTGTCTCAGTGTCTGTGTTTCTCTGTGCCTCTGTGTCTCTATGTCTCAGTGTCTCTGCGCCTCAGTGTCTCCGAGTTTCATTGTCTCAGTGCATCTGCGCCTCAGTGTCTCTGTGTCTCAGTGTCTCAGTGCCTCCGAGTCTCAGATTCTCAGTGTCTCAGTGTCTCTGTGTCTCAGTTTCTCAGCGTCTCTGTGTCTCAGTGTATCTGTGTCTCAGTGTCTCTCTGTCTCAGTGTCTCTGTGTCTCAGTGTCTCAGAGTCTCAGTGTCTCAGTGTCTCTGTGCCTCGGTGTCTCAGTGTCTCGGTGTCTCAGTGTCTCTGTCTCTCAATTTCCCTGTGTCTCAATGTCTCTGTGTCTCAGTGTCTCAGTGCCTCTGCGTCTTAGTGTCCCTGTGTCTCAGTGTCTTAGTGTCTCTGTGTCTCAGTGTCTCTGTGTCTCTGTGCCTCAGTGTCTCAGAGTCTCAATGCCTCTGTGTCTCAGTGTCTCAGTGTCTCAGAGTCTCTGTGTCTCAGTGTCTCTGTGTCTCAGTGTCTCAGTGAATCTGTGTCTCTTTGTCTCTGTACCGCAGTGTCTCAGTGTCTCAGAGTCTCTGTGTCTCAGTGTCTGTGTGTCTCAGTCTCTCAGTGTCTCTGTGCCTCGGTGTCTCAGTGCCTCGGTGTCTCAGTGTCTCTTTGTCTCTGTGTCTCAGTGTCCCTGTGTCTCAGTGTCTCAGTGTCTCACTGTCTCTGTGTCTCTATGTCTCAGTGTCTCAGTGTCTCTGTGTCTCAAGGTCTCAGTGTCTCAGTGTCTCTGTGCCTCAGTGTCTCAGTGTCTCAGTGTCCCTGTGTCTCAGTGTCTCACTGCCTCGGTGTCTCAGTGTCTCGGTGTCTCAGTGTCTCAGTGTCTCTTTGTCTCTGTGTCTCAGTGTCCCTGTGTCTCAGTGTCACAGTGTCTCTGTGTCTCTATGTCTCAGTGTCTCAGTGTCTCTGTGTCTCAGTGTCTCTGTATCTCAGTGTCTCAGTGTCTCAGTGTCTCAGTGTCCCTGTGTCTCAGTGTCTCACTGCCTCGGTGTCTCAGTGTCTCGGTGTCTCAGTGTCTCAGTGTCTCAGTGTCTCTTTGTCTCTGTTTCTCAGAGTCCCTGTGTCTCAGTGTCTCTTTGTCTCTGTGTCTCAGTGTCCCTGTGTCTCAGTGTCACAGTGTCTCTGTGTCTCTATGTCTCAGTGTCTCAGTGTCTCAGTGTCTCAGAGTCTCAGTGTCTCTGTGTCTCTTGGTCTCAGTGTCTCAGTGTCTCAGTGTCTCAGAGTCTCAGTGTCTCAGTGTCTCAGTGTCTCAGTGTCTCAGATTCTCAGTGTCTCAGTGTCTCTGTGTCTCAGTGTCTCAGTGTCTCTGTGCATCAGTGCCTCAGTGTCTCAGAGTCTCAGTGTCTATGTTTCTCTGTGCCTCTGTGTCTCTGTGTCTCAGTGTCTCTGCGCCTCAGTGTCTCCGAGTTTCATTGTCTCAGTGCCTCAGAGACTCAGTAACTCTGTGTCTCAGTGCCTCTGCGCCTCAGTGTCTCTGTGTCTCAGTGTCTCAGTGCCTCCGAGTCTCTCTGTCTCAGTGTCTCTGTGTCTCAGTGTCTCAGAGTCTCAGTGTCTCAGTGTCTCAGTGTCTCTGAGCCTCGGTGTCTCAGTGTCTCGGTGTCTCAGTGTCTCTGTGTCTCAATTTCCCTGTGTCTCAGTGTCTCTGTGTCTCAGTGTCTCTGTGCCTCTGTGCCTTAGTGTCTCAGTGTCTCAGAGTCTCAATGTCTCTGTGTCTCAGTGTCTCAGTGCCTCTGTGTCTCAGTGTCCCTGTGTCTCAGTGCCTCTGTGTCTCAGTGTCTCTGTGTCTCTGTGCCTCAGTGTCTCAGAGTCTCAATGTCTCTGTGTCTCAGTGTCTCAGTGTCTCAGTGCCTCTGTGTCTCAGTGTCCCTGTGTCTCAGTGTCTCAGTGTCTCAGAGTCTCTGTGTCTCAGTGTCTCAGTGTCCCTGTGTCTCAGTGTCTCAGTGTCTCTGTGTCTCAGTGTCTCAGTGTCCCTGTGTCTCAGTGTCCCACTGCCTCGGTGTCTCAGTGTCTCGGTGTCTCAGTGTCCCGGTGTCTCAGTGTCTCACTGTCTCTGTGTCCCTATGTCTCAGTCTCTCAGTGTCTCAGTGTCTCTGTGTCTCAAGGTCTCAGTGTCTCAGTGTCTCTATGCCTCAGTGTCTCAGTGTCTCAGTGTCCCTGTGTCTCAGTGTCTCACTGCCTCGGTGTCTCAGTGTCTCGGTGTCTCAGTGTCCCTGTGTCTCAGTCTCTCACTGTCTCTGTGTCTCTATGTCTCAGTGTCTCAGTGTCTCAGTGTCTCTGTGCCTCGGTGTCTCAGTGTCTCGGTGTCTCAATGTCTCTGTGTCTCAATTTCCCTGTGTCTCAGTGTCTCTGTGTCTCAGTGTCTCTGCGCTTCTGTGCCTTAGTGTCTCAGTGTCTCAGAGTCTCAATGTCTCTGTGTCTCAGTGTCTCAGTGCCTCTGTGTCTCAGTGTCCCTGTGTCTCAGTGTCTTAGTGTCTCTGTGTCTCAGTGTCTCTGTGTCTCTGTGCCTCAGTGTCTCAGTGTCTCAGAGTCTCAATGTCTCTGTGTCTCAGTGTCTCAGTGCCTCTGTGTCTCAGTGTCCCTGTGTCTCAGTGTCTTAGTGTCTCTGTGTCTCAGTGTCTCTGTGTCTCTGTGCCTCAGTGTCTCAGGGTCTCAGTGTCACAGAGTCTCAGTGTCTCAGTGAATCTGTGTCTCTTTGTCTCTGTGCCGCAGTGTCTCAGTGTCTCAGAGTCTCTGTGTCTCAGTGTCTCTGTGTCCCTGTGTCTCAGTGTCTCTGTGCCTCATTGTCTCAGTGTTTCAGTGTCTCTGTGTCTCAGTGTCTGTGTGTCTCAGTGTCTCAGTGTCTCTTTGTCTCTGTGTCTCAGTGTCCCTGTGTCTCAGTGTCTCACTGTCTCTGTGTCTCTATGTCTCTGTGTCTCGGTGTCTCTGTGTCTCTGTGTCTCAGTGTCTCAGTGTCTCAGTGTCTCTGTGCCTCAGTGTCTTGGTGTCTCAGAGTCTCCTTATCTCTGTCTCTTGGTATCAGTGTCTCTGAGCCTCAGTGTCTCACTGTCTCTGTGTCTCTGTGCCTCAGTGTCTCAGTATCTCAGAGTCTCAGTGTCTCAGTGTGTCTGTGTCTCAATGTCTCAGTGCCTCAGTGTCTCAGAGTCTCAGTGTCTCTGTGTCTCAATGTCTCAGTTTCTCTGTGTCTCAGTGTCTCTGTGTCTCTGTGCCTCAGTGTCTCAGTGTCTCAGAGTCTCAATGTCTCTGTGTCTCAGTGTCTCAGAGTCTCTGTGTCTCAGTGTCTCTGTGTCTCAGTGTCTCAGTGAATCTGTGTCTCTTTGTCTCTGTGCCGCAGTGTCTCAGTGTCTCAGAGTCTCTGTGGCTCAGTGTCTCTGTGCCTCATTGTCTTAGTGATTCAGTGTCTCTGTGTCTCAGTGTCTCAGTGTCCCTGTGTCTCAGTGTCTCAGAGTCTCAGTGTCTCAGTGTCTGAGAGTCTCGGTGCCTCAGTGTCTCAGTGTCTCTGTGTCTCAGTGTCCCTGTGTCTCAGTGTCTCACTGTCTCTGTGTCTCTATGTCTCAGTGCCTCAGTGTCTCAGTGTCTCTGTGTCTCAGTGTCTCTGTGCCTCAGTGTCTCAGTGTCTCAGAGTCTCCGTATCTCTCTGTCTCTTGGTCTCAGTGTCTCTGAGCCTCAGTGTCTCACTGTCTCTGTGTCTCTATGTCTCAGTGTCTCAGTGTCTCTGTGCCTCAGTGTCTCAGTGTCTCAGAGTCTCCGTATCTCTCTGTCTCTTGGTGTCAGTGTCTCTGAGCCTCAGTGTCTCAGTGTTTCTGTGTCTCTGTGCCTCAGTGTCTCAGTATCTCAGAGTCTCAGTGTCTCAGTGTGTCTGTGTCTCAATGTCTCAGTGTCTCAGAGTCTCAGTGTCTCTGTGACTCTTGGTCTCAGTGTCTCTGTGCCTCAGTGTCTCAGTGTCTCAGTGTCTCTGTGTCTCAGTGTCTCAGTGTCTCAGTGTCACAGATTCTCAGTGTCTCAGGGTCTCAGTGCATCAGTGCCTCAGTGTCTCAGTGTCTCAGTGTCTGTGTTTCTCTGTGCCTCTGTGTCTCTATGTCTCAGTGTCTCTGTGTCTCAGTGCCTCCGAGTCTCAGATTCTCAGAGTCTCAGTGTCTTTGTGTCTCAGTTTCTCAGCGTCTCTGTGTCTCAGTGTCTCTGTGTCTCAGTGTCTCTCTTTCTCAGTGTCTCTGTGTCTCAGTGTCTCAGAGTCTCAGTGTCTCAGTGTCTCAGTGTCTCTGTGCCTCGGTGTCTCAGTGTCTCGGTGTCTCAGTGTCTCTGTCTCTCAATTTCCCTGTGTCTCAATGTCTCTGTGTCTCAGTGTCTCAGTGCCTCTGCGTCTTAGTGTCCCTGTGTCTCAGTGTCTTAGTGTCTCTGTGTCTCAGTGTCTCTGTGTCTCTGTGCCTCAGTGTCTCAGAGTCTCAATGCCTCTGTGTCTCAGTGTCTCAGTGTCTCTGTGTCTCAGTGTCTCAGTGAATCTGTGTCTCTTTGTCTCTGTACCGCAGTGTCTCAGTGTCTCAGTGTCTGTGTGTCTCAGTGTCTCAGTGTCTCTGTGCCTCGGTGTCTCAGTGCCTCGGTGTCTCAGTGTCTCTTTGTCTCTGTGTCTCAGTGTCCCTGTGTCTCAGTGTCTCACTGTCTCTGTGTCTCTATGTCTCAGTGTCTCAGTGTCTCTGTGTCTCTGTGTCTCAAGGTCTCAGTGTCTCAGTGTCTCTGTGCCTCAGTGTCTCAGTGTCTCAGTGTCCCTGTGTCTCAGTGTCTCACTGCCTCGGTGTCTCAGTGTCTCGGTGTCTCAGTGTCTCTTTGTTTCTGTGTCTCAGTGTCCCTGTGTCTCAGTGTCACAGTGTCTCTGTGTCTCTATGTCTCAGTGTCTCTGTGTCTCAGTGTCTCAGTGTCTCTGTGTCTCAGTGTCTCAGTGTCTCAGTGTCTCAGTGTCTCTGTGCCTCGGTGTCTCAGTGTCTCAGAGTCTCAATGTCTCTGTGTCTCAATTTCCCTGTGTCTCAGTGTCTCTGTGTCTCAGTGTCTCTGCGCTTCTGTGCCTTAGTGTCTCAGTGTCTCAGAGTCTCAATGTCTCTGTGTCTCAGTGCCTCTGTGTCTCAATGTCGCTGTGTCTCAGTGTCTTAGTGTCTCTGTGTCTCTGTGTCTCGGTGCCTCTGTGTCTCTGTGTCTCAGTGTCTCTGTGTCTCAGTGCCTCAGTGTCTCAGAGTCTCAATGTCTCTGTGTCTCAGTGTCTCAGTGTCTCAGTGCCTCTGTGTCTCAGTGTCCCTGTGTCTCAGTGTCTCAGTGTCTCAGAGTCTCAATGTCTCTGTGTCTCAGTGTCTCAGTGTCTCAGGGTCTCTGTGTCTCAGTGTCTCTGTGTCTCAGTGTCTCAGTGAATCTGTGTCTCTTTGTCTCTGTGCCGCAGTGTCTCAGTGTCTCAGAGTCTCTGTGTCTCAGTGTCTCTGTGTCCCTGTGTCTCAGTGTCTCTGTGCCTCATTGTCTCAGTGTCTCAGTGTCTCAGTGTCTCTGTGTCTCAGTGTCTGTGTGTCTCAGTGTCTCAGTGTCACAGTGTCTCAGTGTCTCAGAGTCTCAATGTCTCTTTGTCTCTGTGTCTCAGTGTCCCTGTGTCTCAGTGTCTCACTGTCTCTGTGTCTCTATGTCTCAGTGTCTCAGTGTCTCTGTGTCTCAAGGTCTCAGTGTCTCAGTGTCTCTGTGCCTCAGTGTCTCAGTGTCTCAGTGTCCCTGTGTCTCAGTGTCTCACTGCCTCGGTGTCTCAGTGTCTCGGTGTCTCAGTGTCCCTGTGTCTCAGTGTCTCACTGTCTCAGTGTCTCAGTGTCTCAGTGTCTCTGTGTCTCAAGGTCTCAGAGTCTCAGTGTCTCTGTGTCTCAATGTCTCAGTGTCTCTGTGTCTCAGCGTCTCTGTGTCTCTGTGCCTCAGTGTCTCAGTGTCTCAGAGTCTCAATGTCTCTGTGCCTCAGTGTCTCAGAGTCTCTGTGTCTCAGTGTCTCTGTGTCTCAGTGTCTCAGTGAATCTGTGTGTCTTTGTCTCTGTGCCGCAGTGTCTCAGTGTCTCAGAGTCTCTGTGGCTCAGTGTCTCTGTGCCTCATTGTCTTAGTGATTCAGTGTCTCTGTGTCTCAGTGTCTGTGTGTCTCAGTGTCTCAGTGTCTCAGAGTCTCAGTGTCTCAGTGTCTGAGAGTCTCGGTGCCTCAGTGTCTCAGTGTCTCAGTGTCTCTGTGTCTCAGTGTCCCTGTGTCTCAGTGTGTCACTGTCTCTGTGTCTCTATGTCTCAGTGCCTCAGTGTCTCAGTGTCTCTGTGTCTCAGTGTCTCTGTGCCTCAGTGTCTCAGTGTCTCAGAGTCTCCGTATCTCTCTGTCTCTTGGTCTCAGTGTCTCTGAGCCTCAGTGTCTCACTGTCTCTGTGTCTCTATGTCTCAGTGTCTCAGTGTCTCTGTGCCTCAGTGTCTCAGTGTCTCAGAGTCTCCGTATCTCTCTGTCTCTTGGTGACAGTGTCTCTGTGCCTCAGTGTCTCAGTATCTCAGAGTATCAGTGTCTCAGTGTGTCTGTGTCTCAATGTCTCAGTGTCTCAGAGTCTCAGTGTTTCTGTGTCTCAATGTCTCAGTGTCTCTGTGTCTCTTGGTCTCAGTGTCTCTGTGCATCAGTGTCTCAGTGTCGCAGTGTCTCAGTGTCTCAGAGTCTCTGTGTCTCAGTGTCTCGGTGCCTCAGTGTCTCAGTGTCTCAGAGTCTCCGTATCTCTCTGTCGCTTGGTCTCAGTGTCTCTGAGCCTCAGTGTCTCACTGTCTCTGTGTCTCTATGTCTCAGTGTCTCTGTGTCTCAGTGTCTCAGTGTCTCAGTATCTTAGAGTCTCAATGTCTCTGTGTCTCTTTGTCTCAGTGTCTCAGAGTCTCCGTGCCTCAGTGTCTCAGAGTCTCAATGTCTCTGTGTCTCAGTGTCTCAGTGCCTCTGTGTCCTAGTGTCCCTGTGTCTCAGTGTCTTAGTGTCTCTGTGTCTCAAGTGTCTCTGTGTCTCTGTGCCACAGTGTCTCAGTGTCTCAGAGTCTCAATGACTCTGTGCCGCAGTGTCTCAGTGTCTCAGAGTCTCTGTGTCTCAGTGTCTCTGTGTCCCTGTGTCTCAATGTCTCTGTGCCTCATTGTCTCAGTGTTTCAGTGTCTCTGTGTCTCAGTGTCTGTGTGTCTCAGTGTCTCAGTGTCTCTGTGCCTCGGTATCTCGGTGTCTCGGTGTCTCAGTGTCTCAGTGTCTCTTTGTCTCTGCGTCTCAGTGTCCATGTGTCTCAGTGTCTCACTGTCTCTGTGTCTCTATGTCTCTGTGTCTCAGTGTCTCAGTGTCTCTGTGTCTCAGTGTCTCAGAGTCTCAGTGTCTGTGTTTCTCTGTGCCTCTGTGTCTCTGTGTCTCAGTGTCTCTGCGCCTCAGTGTCTCCGAGTTTCATTGTCTCTGTGCCTCAGAGACTCAGTAACTCTGTGTCTCAGTGCCTCTGCGCCTCAGTGTCTCTGTGTCTCAGTGTCTCAGTGCCTCCGATTCTCTCTGTCTCAGTGTCTCTGTGTCTCAGTGTCTCAGAGTCTCTGAGCCTCGGTGTCTCAGTGTCTCGGTGTCTCAGTGTCTCTGTGTCTCAATTTCCCTGTGTCTCAGTGTCTCTGTGTCTCAGTGTCTCTGTGCCTCTGTGCCTTAGTGTCTCAGTGTCTCAGAGTCTCAATGTCTCTGTGTCTCAGTGTCTCAGTGTCTCTGTGTCTCTGTGCCTCAGTGTCTCAGAGTCTCAATGTCTCTGTGTCTCAGTGTCTCAGTGTCTCAGTGCCTCTGTGTCTCAGTGTCCCTGTGTCTCAGTGTCTCAGTGTCTCAGATTCTCTGTGTCTCAGTGAATCTGTGTCTCTGTGTCTCTGTGCCGCAGTGTCTCAGTGTCTCAGAGTCTCTGTGTCTCAGTGTCTCTGTGTCCCTGTGTCTCAGTGTCTCTGTGCCTCATTGTCTCAGTGTTTCAGGGTCTCTGTCTCTCAGTGTCTGTGTGTCTCAGTGTCTCAATGTCTCTGTGCCTCGGTGTCTCAGTGCCTCGGTGTCTCAGTGTCTCAGTGTCTCTTTGTCTCTGTGTCTCAGTGTCCCTGTGTCTCAGTGTCTCACTGTCTCTGTGTCTCTATGTCTCAGTGTCTCAGTTTCTCTTTGTCTCAAGGTCTCAGTGTCTCAGTGTCTCTGTGCCTCAGTGTCTCAGTGTCTCAGTGTCCCTGTGTCTCAGTGTCTCACTGCCTCGGTGTCTCAGTGTCTCGGTGTCTCAGTGTATCTGTGTCTCTTTGTATCTGTGTCTCAGTGTCCCTGTGTCTCAGAGTCTCAATGTCTCTGTGTCTCAGTGTCTCAGAGTCTCTGTGTCTCAGTGTCTCTGTGTCTCAGTGTCTCAGTGAATCTGTGTCTCTTTGTCTCTGTGCCGCAGTGTCTCAGTGTCTCAGAGTCTCTGTGGCTCAGTGTCTCTGTGCCTCACTGTCTTAGTGATTCAGTGTCTCTGTGTCTCAGTGTCTGTGTGTCTCAGTGTCTCAGTGTCTCAGAGTCTCAGTGTCTCAGTGTCTGAGAGTCTCGGTGCCTCAGTGTCTCAGTGTCTCAGTGTCTCTGTGTCTCAGTGTCCCTGTGTCTCAGTGTCTCACTGTCTCTGTGTCTCAGTGTCTCAGTGCCTCTGTGTCTCAGTGTCCCTGTGTCTCAGTGTCTCAGTGTATCAGAGTCTCAATGTCTCAGTGTCTCTGTGTCTCTGTGCCTCAGTGTCTCAGTGTCTCAGAGTCTCAGTGTCTCAGTGTGTCTATGGCTCAGTGTCTCAGTGTCTCAGAGTCTCAGTGTCTCTGTGTCTCTTGGTCTCAGTGTCTCTGTGCCTCAGTGTCTCAGTGTCTCTGTGTCTCAGTGTCCAGGGTCTCAGAGTCTCAGTGTCTCAGTGTCTCAGAGTCTCAGAGTCTCAGTGTCTCTGTGTCTCTTTGACTCATTGTCTCTGTGCCTCAGTGTCTCAGTGTCTCTGTGTCTCTGGGCCTCAGTGTCTCAGAGTCTCAGAGTCTCAGTGTCTCAGTGCCTTAATGTCTCAGTGTCTCAGTGTCTCAGAGTCTCCGTATGTCTCTGTCTCTTGGTCTCAGTGTCTCTGAGCCTCAGTGTCTCAGTGTCTCTGTGTCTCTGTGCCTCAGTGTCTCAGTATCTCAGAGTCTCAGTGTCTCAGTGTGTCTGTGTCTCAATGTCTCAGTGGCTCAGAGTCTCTGTGTCTCAATGTCTCAGTGTCTCTCTGTCTCTTGGTCTCAGTGTCTCTGTGCCTCAGTGTCTCAGTGCCTCAGTGCCTCAGTGTCTCAGTGTCTCAGAGTCTCATTGTCTCAGTGTCTCAGTGTCTCAGTTTCTCAGTGTCTCTGAGTCTCAGTATCTCTGTGTCTCAGTGTCTCAGAGTCTCAGGGGTCTCAGTGTCTCTGTGCCTCGGTGTCTCGGTGTCTCTATGTCTCAGTGTCTCAGTGTCACAGTGTCTCAGAGTCTCAATGTCTTTGTGTCTCAGTGTCTCTGTGCCTCAGTGTCTCAGTGTCTCAGAGTCACCGTATCTCTCTGTCTCTTGGTCTCAGTGTCTCTGAGCCTCAGTGTCACAGTGTCTCAGTGTCACAGTGTCTCTGTGTCTCTTGGTCTCAGTGTCTCTGTGCCTCAGTGTCTCAGTGTCTCTGTGTCTCAGTGTCTCAGTGTCTCAGTGTCTCAGTGTCTCAGAGTCTCATTGTCTCACTGTCTCAGTGTCTCAGTTTCTCAGTGTCTCTGTGTCTCTGAGTCTCAGTATCTCTGTGTCTCAGTGTCTCAGAGTCTCAGGGGTCTCAGTGTCTCTGTGCCTCGGTGTCTCGGTGTCTCAGTGCCTCAGTGTTGCTGTGTCTCTGTGTCTCAGTGTATCTGTGTCTCTGTGCTCAGTTTCTCTGTGTCTCAGTGTCTCAGTGTCTCTGTGCCTCCGTGTCTCAGCCTCTCAGTGTCTCTGTGTCCCACTGCCTCTGTGTCTCAGTGTCTCAGTGTCTCAGTGTCTCAGAGTCTCAGTGTCTCAGTGTCTCTGTGCCTCTGTGTCTCTGTGTCTCAGTGTCTCATTGTCTCAGTGGTTCAGAGTCTCAGTAACTCAGTGTCTCTGTGTCTCAGTGTGTCAGTGCCTCAGAGTCTCAGAGTCTCAGTGTCTCAGTGTCTCTGTGCCTCAGTGTCTCAGTGTCTCGGTGTCTCAGTGTCCCTGTGTCTCAGTGTCCCCGTGTCTCAGTGTCTCACTGTTTCTGTGTCTCTATGTCTCAGTGTCTCACTGTCTCTGTGTCTCTATGTCTCTATGTCTCAGTGTTTCAGTGTCTCTGTGTCTCAGTGTCTCAGTGTCTCTGAGTCTCAATGTCTCTGTGTCTCAGTGTCTCAGTGTCTCGGTGTCTCAGTGTCTCAGTGCCTCTGTGTCTCAGTGTCCCTGTGTCTCAGTGTCTCACTGTTTCTGTGTCTCTATGTCTCAGTGTCTCAGTGTCTCTGTGTCTCAGTGTCCAGGGTCTCAGAGTCTCAGTGTCTCTGTGTCTCAGTGTCTCAGAGTCTCAAAGTCTCAGTGTCTCTGTGTCTCTTTGACTCATTGTCTCTGTGCCTCAGTGTCTCAGTGTCTCTGTGTCTCTGGGCCTCAGTGTCTCAGAGTCTCAGAGTCTCAGTGTCTCAGTGTCTCTGTGCCTCAGTGTCTCAGAGTCTCCGTATCTCTCTGTCTCTTGGTCTCAGTGTCTCTGAGCCTCAGTATCTCAGTGTCTCTGTGTCTCTGTGCCTCAGTGTCTCAGTATCTCAGAGTCTCAGTGTGTCTGTGTCTCAATGTCTCAGTGTCTCAGAGTCTCTGTGTCTCAATGTCTCAGTGTCTCTCTGTCTCTTGGTCTCAGTGTCTCTGTGCCTCAGTGTCTCAGTGTCTCTGTGTCTCAGTGTCTCAGTGTCTCAGAGTCTCATTGTCTCAGTGTCTCAGTGTCTCAGTTTCTCAGTGTCTCTGTGTCTCTGAGTCTCAGTATCTCTGTGTCTCAGTGTCTCAGAGTCTCAGGGGTCTCAGTGTTTCTGTGCCTCGGTGTCTCGGTGTCTCAGTGTCTCAGTGTCTCAGTGTTGCTGTGTCTCTGTGTCTCAGTGTATCTGTGTCTCTGTGCCTCAGTTTCTCTGTGTCTCTGTGCCTCAGTGTCTCAGTGTCTCTGTGTCTCAGTGTCTCAGTGTCTCAGAGTCTCATTGTCTCAGTGTCTCAGTGTCTCAGTTTCTCAGTGTCTCTGTGTCTCTGAGTCTCAGTATCTCTGTGTCTCAGTGTCTCAGAGTCTCAGGGGTCTCAGTGTTTCTGTGCCTCGGTGTCTCGGTGTCTCAGTGTCTCAGTGTCTCAGTGTTGCTGTGTCTCTGTGTCTCAGTGTATCTGTGTCTCTGTGCCTCAGTTTCTCTGTGTCTCAGTGTCTCAGTGTCTCTGTGCCTCAGTGTCTCAGCGTCTCAGTGTCTCTGTGTCCCTCTGCCTCTGTGTCTCTGTGTCTCAGTGTCTCTGTGTCTCAGTGTCTCAGAGTCTCAGTGTCTCTGTGTCCCTGTGCCTCTGTGTCTCTGTGTCTCAGTGTCTCATTGTCTCAGTGGCTCAGAGTCTCAGTAACTCAGTGTCTCAGTGACTCTGCGCCTCAGCGTCTCTGTGTCTCAGTGTGTCAGTGCCTCAGAGTCTCAGTGTCTCAGAGTCTCAGTTTCTCAGTGTCTCTGTGTCTCAGTGTCTCAGTGGTCTCAGTGTCTCTGTGCCTCGGTGTCTCAGTGTCTCAGTGTCTCTGTGTCTCTGTTTATCTGTGTCTCTGTGCCTCAGTGTCTCTGAGTCTCAGTGTCTCAGTGTCTCTGTGCCTCAGTGTCTCAGCGTCTCAGTGTCTCTGTGTCCCTCTGCCTCTGTGTCTCTGTGTCTCAGTGTCTCATTGTCCCAGTGTCTCAGTGTCTCTGTGTCTCTGTGTCTCAGTGTCCCTGTGTCTCAGTGTCTCAGTGTCTCTGTGTCTCAGTGTCTCTTTGTCTCTGTGCCTCAGTGTCTCAGTGTCTCAGAGTCTCAATGTCTCTTTGTCTCAGTGTCTCAGAGTCTCTGTGTCTCAGTGTCTCTGTGCCTCAGTGTCTCAGTGAATCTGTGTCTCTTTGTCTCTGTGCCGCAGTGTCTCATTGTCTCAGAGTCTCTGTGTCTCAGTGTCTCTGTGTCCCTGTGTCTCAGTGTCTCTGTGCCTCAGTGTCTCAGTGTTTCAGTGTCTCTGTGTCTCAGTGTCTGTGTGTCTCAGTGTCTCAGTGTCTCAGAGTCTCAGGGTCTCAGTGTCTCAGTGTCTCTGTGCTTCGGTGTCTCAGTGTCTCGGTGTCTCAGTGTCCCTGTGTCTCAGTGTCCCCGTGTCTCAGTGTCTCACTGTCTCTGTGTCTCTATGTCTCAGTGTCTCTGTGCCTCAGTGTCTCAGTGTCCCTGAGTCTCAATGTCTCAGTGTCTCAGTGTCTCGGTGTCTCAGTGTCTCAGTGCCTCTGTGTCTCAGTGTCCCTGTGTCTCAGTGTCTCACTGTTTCTGTGTCTCTATGTCTCAGTGTCTCAGTGTCTCAGTGTCTCAGAGTCTCAATGTCTTTGTGTCTCAGTGTCTCTGTGCCTCAGTGTCTCAGTGTCTCAGAGTCACCGTATCTCTCTGTCTCTTGGTCTCAGTGTCTCTGAGCCTCAGTGTCTCAGTGTCTCTGTGTCTCTGTGCCTCAGTGTCTCAGTGTCTCAGAGTCTCAGTGCCTCAGTGTGTCTGTGGCTCAGTGTCTCAGTGTCTCAGAGTCACCGTATCTCTCTGTCTCTTGGTCTCAGTGTCTCTGAGCCTCAGTGTCACAGTGTCTCAGTGTCACAGTGTCTCTGTGTCTCTTGGTCTCAGTGTCTCTGTGCCTCAGTGTCTCAGTGTCTCTGTGTCTCAGTGTCTCAGTGTCTCAGAGTCTCATTGTCTCACTGTCTCAGTGTCTCAGTTTCTCAGTGTCTCTGTGTCTCTGAGTCTCAGTATCTCTGTGTCTCAGTGTCTCAGAGTCTCAGGGGTCTCAGTGTCTCTGTGCCTCGGTGTCTCGGTGTCTCAGTGCCTCAGTGTTGCTGTGTCTCTGTGTCTCAGTGTATCTGTGTCTCTGTGCTCAGTTTCTCTGTGTCTCAGTGTCTCAGTGTCTCTGTGCCTCCGTGTCTCAGCCTCTCAGTGTCTCTGTGTCCCTCTGCCTCTGTGTCTCAGTGTCTCAGTGTCTCAGTGTCTCAGAGTCTCAGTGTCTCAGTGTCTCTGTGCCTCTGTGTCTCAGTGTCTCATTGTCTCAGTGGTTCAGAGTCTCAGTAACTCAGTGTCTCTGTGTCTCAGTGTGTCAGTGCCTCAGAGTCTCAGAGTCTCAGTGTCTCAGTGTCTCTGTGCCTCGGTGTCTCAGTGTCTCGGTGTCTCAGTGTCCCTGTGTCTCAGTGTCCCCGTGTCTCAGTGTCTCACTGTTTCTGTGTCTCTATGTCTCAGTGTCTCACTGTCTCTGTGTCTCTATGTCTCTATGTCTCAGTGTCTCAGTGTCTCTGTGTCTCAGTGTCTCAGTGTCTCTGAGTCTCAATGTCTCTGTGTCTCAGTGTCTCAGTGTCTCGGTGTCTCAGTGTCTCAGTGCCTCTGTGTCTCAGTGTCCCTGTGTCTCAGTGTCTCACTGTTTCTGTGTCTCTATGTCTCAGTGTCTCAGTGTCTCTGTGTCTCAGTGTCCAGGGTCTCAGAGTCTCAGTGTCTCTGTGTCTCAGTGTCTCAGAGTCTCAAAGTCTCAGTGTCTCTGTGTCTCTTTGACTCATTGTCTCTGTGCCTCAGTGTCTCAGTGTCTCTGTGTCTCTGGGCCTCAGTGTCTCAGAGTCTCAGAGTCTCAGTGTCTCAGTGTCTCTGTGCCTCAGTGTCTCAGAGTCTCCGTATCTCTCTGTCTCTTGGTCTCAGTGTCTCTGAGCCTCAGTATCTCAGTGTCTCTGTGTCTCTGTGCCTCAGTGTCTCAGTATCTCAGAGTCTCAGTGTGTCTGTGTCTCAATGTCTCAGTGTCTCAGAGTCTCTGTGTCTCAATGTCTCAGTGTCTCTCTGTCTCTTGGTCTCAGTGTCTCTGTGCCTCAGTGTCTCAGTGTCTCTGTGTCTCAGTGTCTCAGTGTCTCAGAGTCTCATTGTCTCAGTGTCTCAGTGTCTCAGTTTCTCAGTGTCTCTGTGTCTCTGAGTCTCAGTATCTCTGTGTCTCAGTGTCTCAGAGTCTCAGGGGTCTCAGTGTTTCTGTGCCTCGGTGTGTCGGTGTCTCAGTGTCTCAGTGTTGCTGTGTCTCTGTGTCTCAGTGTATCTGTGTCTCTGTGCCTCAGTTTCTCTGTGTCTCAGTGTCTCAGTGTCTCTGTGCCTCAGTGTCTCAGCGTCTCAGTGTCTCTGTGTCCCTCTGCCTCTGTGTCTCTGTGTCTCAGTGTCTCTGTGTCTCAGTGTCTCAGAGTCTCAGTGTCTCTGTGTCCCTGTGCCTCTGTGTCTCTGTGTCTCAGTGTCTCATTGTCTCAGTGGCTCAGAGTCTCAGTAACTCAGTGTCTCAGTGACTCTGCGCCTCAGCGTCTCTGTGTCTCAGTGTGTCAGTGCCTCAGAGTCTCAGTGTCTCAGAGTCTCAGTTTCTCAGTGTCTCTGTGTCTCAGTGTCTCAGTGGTCTCAGTGTCTCTGTGCCTCGGTGTCTCAGTGTCTCAGTGTCTCTGTGTCTCTGTTTATCTGTGTCTCTGTGCCTCAGTGTCTCTGAGTCTCAGTGTCTCAGTGTCTCTGTGCCTCAGTGTCTCAGCGTCTCAGTGTCTCTGTGTCCCTCTGCCTCTGTGTCTCTGTGTCTCAGTGTCTCATTGTCCCAGTGTCTCAGTGTCTCTGTGTCTCTGTGTCTCAGTGTCCCTGTGTCTCAGTGTCTCAGTGTCTCTGTGTCTCAGTGTCTCTTTGTCTCTGTGCCTCAGTGTCTCAGTGTCTCAGAGTCTCAATGTCTCTTTGTCTCAGTGTCTCAGAGTCTCTGTGTCTCAGTGTCTCTGTGCCTCAGTGTCTCAGTGAATCTGTGTCTCTTTGTCTCTGTGCCGCAGTGTCTCATTGTCTCAGAGTCTCTGTGTCTCAGTGTCTCTGTGTCCCTGTGTCTCAGTGTCTCTGTGCCTCAGTGTCTCAGTGTTTCAGTGTCTCTGTGTCTCAGTGTCTGTGTGTCTCAGTGTCTCTGTGTCTCAGTGTCTGTGTGTCTCAGTGTCTCAGTGTCTCAGAGTCTCAGGGTCTCAGTGTCTCAGTGTCTCTGTGCTTCGGTGTCTCAGTGTCTCGGTGTCTCAGTGTCCCTGTGTCTCAGTGTCCCCGTGTCTCACTGTCTCACTGTCTCTGTGTCTCTATGTCTCAGTGTCTCTGTGCCTCAGTGTCTCAGTGTCCCTGAGTCTCAATGTCTCTGTGTCTCAGTGTCTCAGTGTCTCAGTGTCTCGGTGTCTCAGTGTCTCAGTGCCTCTGTGTCTCAGTGTCCCTGTGTCTCAGTGTCTCACTGTTTCTGTGTCTCTATGTCTCAGTGTCTCAGTGTCTCAGTGTCTCAGAGTCTCAATGTCTTTGTGTCTCAGTGTCTCTGTGCTCAGTGTCTCAGTGTCTCAGAGTCACCGTATCTCTCTGTCTCTTGGTCTCAGTGTCTCTGAGCCTCAGTGTCTCAGTGTCTCTGTGTCTCTGTGCCTCAGTGTCTCAGTGTCTCAGAGTCTCAGGTGCCTCAGTGTGTCTGTGCTCAGTGTCTCAGTGTCTCAGAGCCTCAGTGTCTCTGTGTCTCTTGGTCTCAGTGCCTCTGTGCCTCAGTGTCTCAGTGTCTCTGTGTCTCAGTGTCCAGGGTCTCAGAGTCTCAGTGTCTCTGTGTTCTCAGTGTCTCAGAGTCTCAGAGTCTCTGTGTCTCTGTGTCCTTTGACTCATTGTCTCTGTGTCTCAGTGTCTCTGTGTCTCTGTGCCTCGGTGTCTCAGTGTCTCGGTGTCTCAGTGTCTCAGTGTCCCTGTGTTCAGTGTCCCCGTGTCTCAGTGTCTCACTGTCTCTGTGTCTCTATGTCTCAGTGTCTCAGTGTCCCTGTGTCTCAGTGTCCCTTTGTCTCAGTGTCTCACTGTTTCTGTGTCTCTATGTCTCAGTGTCTCAGAGTCTCAGAGTCTCAATGTCTCAGTGTCTCAGTGCCTCAGTGTCTCAGTGTCTCAGAGTCTCTGTGTCTCTGTGCCTCTGTGTCTCTGTGTCTAAGTGTCTCAGTGTCTCAGTGTCTCCGAGTTTCATTGTCTCAGTTTCTCAGAGTCTCAGTGTCTCTGCACCTCAGTGTCTCCGAGTTTCATTGTCTCAGTGCCTCAGAGACTCAATAACTCTGTGTCTCAGTGCCTCTGCGCCTCAGTGTCTCTGTGTCTCAGTGTCTCAGTGCCTCCGAGTCTCAGAGTCTCAGTGTCTCAGTGTCTCTGTGTCTCAGAGTCTCATTGTCTCAGTGTCTCAGAGTCTCAGTTTCTCAGTATCTCTGTGTCTCTGTGTCTCCGTGTCTCTGTGTCTCAGTGTCTCAGAATCTCAGGGGTCTCAGTGTCTCTGTGCCTCGGTGTCTCAGTGTCTCAGTGTCTCAGTGTCTCAGAGTCTCAATGTCTCTGTGTCTCAGTGTCTCAGGGTCTCTGTGTCTCAGTGTCCCTGTGTCTCAGTGTCTTAGTGTCTCTGTGTCTCAGTGTCTCTGTGTCTCTGTGCCTCAGTGTCTCAGTGTGTCAGAGTCTCAATGTCTCAGTGTCTCAGTGTCTCAGAGTCTCTGTGTCTCAGTGTCTCAGTGTCTCAGTGAATCTGTGTCTCTTTGTCTCTGTGCCACAGTGTCTCAGTGTCTCAGAGTCTCTGTGCCTCAGTGTCTCTGTGTCCCTGTGTCTCAGTGTCTCTGTGCCTCAGTGTCTCAGTGTTTCAGTGACTCTGTGTCTCAGTGTCTGTGTGTCTCAGTGACTCAGAGTCTCAGGGTCTCAGTGTCTCAATGTCTCGGTGTCTCAGTGTCTCAGTGTCCCTGTGTTCAGTGTCCCCGTGTCTCAGTGTCTCACTGTCTCTGTGTCTCTATGTCTCAGTGTCTCAGTGTCTCAGAGTCTCAATGTCTCTGTGTCTCAGTGTCTCAATGTCTCAGTGTCTCTGTGTCTCAGTGTCCCTGTGTCTCAGTGTCTCACTGTTTCTGTGTCTCTATGTCTCAGTGTCTCAGTGTCTCTGAGTCTCAATGTCTTTGTGTCTCAGTGTCTCACAGTTTCTGTGTCTCTATGTCTCAGTGTCTCAGTGTCTCAGAGTCTCAATGTCTTTGTGTCTCAGTTTCTCAGTGTCTCAGAGTCTCAGAGTCTCAATGTCTCAGTGTCTCAGTGTCTCAGAGTCTCAGTGTCTCGGTGTCTCTGGGTCTCTTTGACTCATTGTCTCTGTGCCTCAGTGTCTCAGTGTCTTTGTGTCTCTGGGCCTCAGTGTCTCAGTGTCTCAGAGTCTCAGTGTCTCAGTGTCTCTGTGCCTCAGTGTCTCAGTGTCTCAGAGTCTCCGTATCTCTCTGTCTCTTGGTCTCAGTGTCTCTGAGCCTCAGTGTCTCAGTGTCTCTGTGTCTCTGTGCCTCAGTGTCTCAGTATCTCAGAGTCTCAGTGCCTCAGTGTGTCTGTGTCTCAATGTCTCAGTGTCTCTGTGTCTCTTGGTCTCAGTGTCTCTGAGCCTCAGTGTCTCAGTGTCTCTCTGTCTCAGTGTCTCAGAGTCTCAGTGTCTCAGTGTCTCTGTGTCTCAGTGTCTCAGATTCTCAGTGTCTCAGTGTCTCTGTGCCTCAGTGTCTCAGTGTCTCAGAGTCTCAGTGTCTCTGTGTCTCTGTGCCTCTGTGTCTCTGTGTCTAAGTGTCTCAGTGTCTCAGTGTCTCCGAGCTTCATTGTCTCAGTGGCTCAGAGACTCAGTAACTCTGTGTCTCAGTGCCTCTGCGCCTCAGTGTCTCTGTGTCTCAGTGTCTCAGTGCCTCCGAGTCTCAGAGTCTCAGTGTCTCAGTGTCTCAGTGTCTCAGAGTCTCAGTTTCTCTGCGTCTCTGTGTCTCAGTGTCTCAGTGTCTCTGTGCCTCAGTGTCTCAGTGTCTCAGCGTCTCAGTGTCTCTGTGTCCCTGTGCCTGTGTGTCTCTGTGTCTCAGTGTCTCATTGTCTCAGTGTCTCAGAGTCTCAGTAACTCTGTGTCTCAATGCCTCTGCACCTCAGTGTCTCTGTGTCTCAGTGCCTCAGAGTCTCGAATCTCAGTTTCTCAGTGTCTCTGTGTCTCAAGGTCTCATTGTCTCAGTGTCTCAGAGTCTCAGTTTCTCAGTGTCTCCGTGTCTCTGTGTCTCAGTGTCTCTGTGTCTCAGTGTCTCAGAGTCTCAGTGTCACAGTGTCTCTGTGTCTCTTGGTCTCAGTGTCTCTGTGCCTCAGTGTCTCAGTGTCTCTGTGTCTCAGTGTCTCAGTGTCTCAGTGTCTCAGAGTCTCATTGTCTCACTGTCTCAGTGTCTCAGTTTCTCAGTGTCTCTGTGTCTCTGAGTCTCAGTATCTCTGTGTCTCAGTGTCTCAGAGTCTCAGGGGTCTCAGTGTCTCTGTGCCTCGGTGTCTCGGTGTCTCAGTGCCTCAGTGTTGCTGTGTCTCTGTGTCTCAGTGTATCTGTGTCTCTGTGCTCAGTTTCTCTGTGTCTCAGTGTCTCAGTGTCTCTGTGCCTCCGTGTCTCAGCCTCTCAGTGTCTCTGTGTCCCTCTGCCTCTGTGTCTCTGTGTCTCAGTGTCTCTGTGTCTCAGTGTCTCAGAGTCTCAGTGTCTCAGTGTCTCTGTGCCTCTGTGTCTCTGTGTCTCAGTGTCTCAGTGTCTCTGTGCCTCGGTGTCTCAGTGTCTCGGTGTCTCAGTGTCCCTGTGTCTCAGTGTCCCCGTGTCTCAGTGTCTCACTGTTTCTGTGTCTCTATGTCTCAGTGTCTCACTGTCTCTGTGTCTCTATGTCTCTATGTCTCAGTGTCTCAGTGTCTCTGTGTCTCAGTGTCTCAGTGTCTCTGAGTCTCAATGTCTCTGTGTCTCAGTGTCTCAGTGTCTCGGTGTCTCAGTGTCTCAGTGCCTCTGTGTCTCAGTGTCCCTGTGTCTCAGTGTCTCACTGTTTCTGTGTCTCTATGTCTCAGTGTCTCAGTGTCTCTGTGTCTCAGTGTCCAGGGTCTCAGAGTCTCAGTGTCTCTGTGTCTCAGTGTCTCAGAGTCTCAAAGTCTCAGTGTCTCTGTGTCTCTTTGACTCATTGTCTCTGTGCCTCAGTGTCTCAGTGTCTCTGTGTCTCTGGGCCTCAGTGTCTCAGAGTCTCAGAGTCTCAGTGTCTCAGTGTCTCTGTGCCTCAGTGTCTCAGAGTCTCCGTATCTCTTTGTCTCTTGGTCTCAGTGTCTCTGAGCCTCAGTATCTCAGTGTCTCTGTGTCTCTGTGCCTCAGTGTCTCAGTATCTCAGAGTCTCAGTGTGTCTGTGTCTCAATGTCTCAGTGTCTCAGAGTCTCTGTGTCTCAATGTCTCAGTGTCTCTCTGTCTCTTGGTCTCAGTGTCTCTGTGCCTCAGTGTCTCTGTGTCTCAGTGTCTCAGTGTCTCAGAGTCTCATTGTCTCAGTGTCTCAGTGTCTCAGTTTCTCAGTGTCTCTGTGTCTCTGAGTCTCAGTATCTCTGTGTCTCAGTGTCTCAGAGTCTCAGGGGTCTCAGTGTTTCTGTGCCTCGGTGTCTCGGTGTCTCAGTGTCTCAGTGTTGCTGTGTCTCTGTGTCTCAGTGTATCTGTGTCTCTGTGCCTCAGTTTCTCTGTGTCTCAGTGTCTCAGTGTCTCTGTGCCTCAGTGTCTCAGCGTCTCAGTGTCTCTGTGTCCCTCTGCCTCTGTGTCTCTGTGTCTCAGTGTCTCTGTGTCTCAGTGTCTCAGAGTCTCAGTGTCTCTGTGTCCCTGTGCCTCTGTGTCTCTGTGTCTCAGTGTCTCATTGTCTCAGTGGCTCAGAGTCTCAGTAACTCAGTGTCTCAGTGACTCTGCGCCTCAGCGTCTCTGTGTCTCAGTGTGTCAGTGCCTCAGAGTCTCAGTGTCTCAGAGTCTCAGTTTCTCAGTGTCTCTGTGTCTCTGTGTCTCAGTGTCTCAGTGGTCTCAGTGTCTCTGTGCCTCGGTGTCTCAGTGTCTCAGTGTCTCTGTGTCTCTGTTTACCTGTGTCTCTGTGCCTCAGTGTCTCTGAGTCTCCGTGTCTCAGTGTCTCTGTGCCTCAGTGTCTCAGCGTCTCAGTGTCTCTGTGTCCCTGTGCCTCTGTGTCTCTGTGTCTCAGTGTCTCATTGTCCCAGTGTCTCAGTGTCTCTGTGTCTCTGTGTCTCAGTGTCCCTGTGTCTCAGTGTCTCAGTGTCTCTGTGTCTCAGTGTCTCTTTGTCTCTGTGCCTCAGTGTCTCAGAGTCTCAATGTCTCTTTGTCTCAGTGTCTCAGAGTCTCTGTGTCTCAGTGTCTCTGTGCCTCAGTGTCTCAGTGAACCTGTGTCTCTTTGTCTCTGTGCCGCAGTGTCTCATTGTCTCAGAGTCTCTGTGTCTCAGTGTCTCTGTGTCCCTGTGTCTCAGTGTCTCTGTGCCTCAGTGTCTCAGTGTTTCAGTGTCTCTGTGTCTCAGTGTCTGTGTGTCTCAGTGTCTCAGTGTCTCAGAGTCTCAGGGTCTCAGTGTCTCAGTGTCTCTGTGCTTCGGTGTCTCAGTGGCTCGGTGTCTCAGTGTCCCTGTGTCTCAGTGTCCCCGTGTCTCAGTGTCTCACTGTCTCTGTGTCTCTATGTCTCAGTGTCTCTGTGCCTCAGTGTCTCAGTGTCCCTGAGTCTCAATGTCTCTGTGTCTCAGTGTCTCAGTGTCTCGGTGTCTCAGTGTCTCAGTGCCTCTGTGTCTCAGTGTCCCTGTGTCTCAGTGTCTCACTGTTTCTGTGTCTCTATGTCTCAGTGTCTCAGTGTCTCAGTGTCTCAGAGTCTCAATGTCTTTGTGTCTCAGTGTCTCTGTGCCTCAGTGTCTCAGTGTCTCAGAGTCACCGTATCTCTCTGTCTCTTGGTCTCAGTGTCTCTGAGCCTCAGTGTCTCAGTGTCTCTGTGTCTCTGTGCCTCAGTGTCTCAGAGTCTCAGAGTCTCAGTGTCTCAGTGTGTCTGTGGCTCAGTGTCTCAGTGTCTCAGAGCCTCAGTGTCTCTGTGTCTCTTGGTCTCAGTGCCTCTGTGCCTCAGTGTCTCAGTGTCTCTGTGTCTCAGTGTCCAGGGTCTCAGAGTCTCAGTGTCTCTGTGTCTCAGTGTCTCAGAGTCTCAGAGTCTCTGTGTCTCTGTGTCCCTTTGACTCATTGTCTCTGTGTCTCAGTGTCTCTGTGTCTCTGTGCCTCGGTGTCTCAGTGTCTCGGTGTCTCAGTGTCTCAGTGTCCCTGTGTTCAGTGTCCCCGTGTCTCAGTGTCTCACTGTCTCTGTGTCTCTATGTCTCAGTGTCTCAGTGTCTCAGTGTCTCAGTGTCCCTGTGTCTCAGTGTCCCTTTGTCTCAGTGTCTCACTGTTTCTGTGTCTCTATGTCTCAGTGTCTCAGAGTCTCAGAGTCTCAATGTCTCAGTGTCTCAGTGCCTCAGTGTCTCAGTGTCTCAGAGTCTCTGTGTCTCTGTGCCTCTGTGTCTCTGTGTCTAAGTGTCTCAGTGTCTCAGTGTCTCCGAGTTTCATTGTCTCAGTTTCTCAGAGTCTCAGTGTCTCTGCACCTCAGTGTCTCCGAGTTTCATTGTCTCAGTGCCTCAGAGACTCAATAACTCTGTGTCTCAGTGCCTCTGCGCCTCAGTGTCTCTGTGTCTCAGTGTCTCAGTGCCTCCGAGTCTCAGAGTCTCAGTGTCTCAGTGTCTCTGTGTCTCAGAGTCTCATTGTCTCAGTGTCTCAGAGTCTCAGTTTCTCAGTATCTCTGTGTCTCTGTGTCTCCGTGTGTCTGTGTCTCAGTGTCTCAGAATCTCAGGGGTCTCAGTGTCTCTGTGCCTCGGTGTCTCAGTGTCTCAGTGTCTCAGTGTCTCAGAGTCTCAATGTCTCTGTGTCTCAGTGTCTCAGGGTCTCTGTGTCTCAGTGTCCCTGTGTCTCAGTGTCTTAGTGTCTCTGTGTCTCTGTGTCTCTGTGCCTCAGTGTCTCAGTGTGTCAGAGTCTCAATGTCTCTTTGTCTCAATGTCTCAGTGTCTCAGTGTCTCAGAGTCTCTGTGTCTCAGTGTCTCAGTGTCTCAGTGAATCTGTGTCTCTTTGTCTCTGTGCCACAGTGTCTCAGTGTCTCAGAGTCTCTGTGCCTCAGTGTCTCTGTGTCCCTGTGTCTCAGTGTCTCTGTGCCTCAGTGTCTCAGTGTTTCAGTGACTCTGTGTCTCAGTGTCTGTGTGTCTCAGTGTCTCAGAGTCTCAGGGTCTCAGTGTCTCAATGTCTCGGTGTCTCAGTGTCTCAGTGTCCCTGTGTTCAGTGTCCCCGTGTCTCAGTGTCTCACTGTCTCTGTGTCTCTATGTCTCAGTGTCTCAGTGTCTCAGAGTCTCAATGTCTCTGTGTCTCAGTGTCTCAATGTCTCAGTGTCTCTGTGTCTCAGTGTCCCTGTGTCTCAGTGTCTCACTGTTTCTGTGTCTCTATGTCTCAGTGTCTCAGTGTCTCTGAGTCTCAATGTCTTTGTGTCTCAGTGTCTCACAGTTTCTGTGTCTCTATGTCTCAGTGTCTCAGTGTCTCAGAGTCTCAATGTCTTTGTGTCTCAGTGTCTCAGTGTCTCAGAGTCTCAGAGTCTCAATGTCTCAGTGTCTCAGTGTCTCAGAGTCTCAGTGTCTCTGGGTCTCTTTGACTCATTGTCTCTGTGCCTCAGTATCTCAGTGTCTTTGTGTCTCTGGGCCTCAGTGTCTCAGTGTCTCAGAGTCTCAGTGTCTCAGTGTCTCTGTGCCTCAGTGTCTCAGTGTCTCAGAGTCTCCGTATCTCTCTGTCTCTTGGTCTCAGTGTCTCTGAGCCTCAGTGTCTCAGTGTCTCTGTGTCTCTGTGCCTCAGTGTCTCAGTATCTCAGAGTCTCAGTGTCTCAGTGTGTCTGTGTCTCAATGTCTCAGTGTCTCAGAGTCTCTGTGTCTCAATGTCTCAGTGTCTCTGTGTCTCTTGGTCTCAGTGTCTCTGAGCCTCAGTGTCTCAGTGTCTCTCTGTCTCAGTGTCTCAGTGTCTCAGAGTCTCAGTGTCTCTGTGTCTCAGTGTCTCTGTGTCTCCGTGTCTCAGTGTCTCAGATTCTCAGTGTCTCAGTGTCTCTGTGCCTCAGTGTCTCAGTGTCTCAGAGTCTCAGTGTCTCTGTGTCTCTGTGCCTCTGTGTCTCTGTGTCTAAGTGTCTCAGTGTCTCAGTGTCTCCGAGCTTCATTGTCTCAGTGGCTCAGAGACTCAGTAACTCTGTGTCTCAGTGCCTCTGCGCCTCAGTGTCTCTGTGTCTCAGTGTCTCAGTGCCTCCGAGTCTCAGAGTCTTAGTGTCTCAGTGTCTCAGTGTCTCAGAGTCTCAGTTTCTCTGCGTCTCTGTGCCTCAGTGTCTCAGTGTCTCTGTGTCTCAGTGTCTCAGCGTCTCAGTGTCTCTGTGTCCCTGTGCCTGTGTGTCTCTGTGTCTCAGTGTCTCATTGTCTCAGTGTCTCAGAGTCTCAGTAACTCTGTGTCTCAATGCCTCTGCACCTCAGTGTCTCTGTGTCTCAGTGCCTCAGAGTCTCGAATCTCAGTTTCTCAGTGTCTCTGTGTCTCAAGGCCTCATTGTCTCAGTGTCTCAGAGTCTCAGTTTCTCAGTGTCTCCGTGTCTCTGTGTCTCAGTGTCTCTGTGTCTCAGTGTCTCAGAGTCTCAGTGTCTCAGTGACTCTGTGTCTCGGTGTCTCAGTGTCTCAGTGTCTCAGTGTCTTAGTGTCTCTGTGTCTCAGTGTCTCTGTGTTTCTGTGCCTCAGTGTCTCAGTGTCTCAGAGTCTCAACGTCTCTTTGTCTCAGTGTCTCATGTCTCTGTGTCTCAGTGTCCCTCTGTCTCTGTGTCTCAGTGTCTTAGTGTCTCTGTGTCTCAGTGTCTCTGTGTCTCTGTGCCTCATAGTCTCTGTGTGTCAGCGTCTCAATGTCTCTTTGTCTCTGTGCCACAGTGTCTCAGAGTCTCTGTGCCTCAGTGTCTCTGTGTCCCTGTGTCTCAGTGTCTCTGTGCCTCAGTGTCTCAGGGTCTCTGTGTCTCAGTGTCCCTGTGTCTCAGTGTCTTAGTGTCTCTGTGTCTCAGTGTCTCTGTGCCTCAGTGTCTCAGAGTCTCAATGTCTCTTTGTCTCAATGTCTCAGTGTCTCAGTGTCTCAGTGTCTCTGTGTCTCAGTGTCTCAGTGAATCTGTGTCTCTTTGTCTCTGTGCCACAGTGTCTCAGTGTCTCAGAGTCTCTGTGCCTCAGTGTCTCTGTGTCCCTGTGTCTGATTGTCTCTGTGCCTCAGTGTCTCAGTGTTTCAGTGTCTCTGTGTCTCAGTGTCTGTGTGTCTCAGTGTCTCAGTGTCTCAGGGTCTCAGTGTCTCAGTATCTCTGTGCCTCGGTGTCTCAGTGTCTCGGTGTCTCAGTGTCTCAGAGTCCCAGTGTCCCTGTGTTCAGTGTCCCCGTGTCTCAGTGTCTCACTGTCTCTGTGTCTCTATGTCTCAGTGTCTCAGTGTCTCAGTGTCTCTGTGTCTCAGTGTCCCTGTGTCTCAGTGTCTCACTGTTTCTGTGTCTCTATGTCTCAGTGTCTCAGTGTCTCAGAGTCTCAATGTCTTTGTGTCTCAGTGCCTCACTGTTTCTGTGTCTCAATGTCTCAGTGTCTCAGTGTCTCAGAGTCTCAATGTCTTTGTGTCTCAGTGTCTCAGTGTCTCAGAGTCTCTGTGTCTCGGTTTCTCTGTTTCTCAGTGTCTCAGAGTCTCAGAGTCTCAGTGTCTCTGTGTCTCTTTGACTCATTGTCTCTGTGCCTCAGTGTCTCAGTGTCTCTGTGTCTCTGGGCCTCAGTGTCTCAGTGTCTCAGAGTCTCAGTGTCTCTGTGCCTCAGTGTCTCAGTGTCTCAGAGTCTCCGTATCTCTCTGTCTCTTGGTCTCAGTGTCTCTGAGCCTCAGTGTCTCAGTGTCTCTGTGTATCTGTGCCTCCGTGTCTCAGAGTCTCAGTGTCTCAGTGTGTCTGTGTCTCAATGTCTCAGTGTCTCAGAGTCTCTGTGTCTCAATGTCTCAGTGTCTCTGTGTCTCTTGGTCTCACTGTCTCTGTGCCTCAGTGTCTCAGTGTCTCTCTGTCTCAGTGTCTCCGTGTCTCAGAGTCTCAGTGTCTCAGTGTCTCTGTGTCTCACTGTCTCAGAGTCTCAGTGTCTCAGTGTCTCTGTGCCTCAGTGTCTCAGTGTCTCAGCGTCTCAGTGTCTCTGTGTCCCTGTGCCTCTGTGTCTCTGTGTCTCAGTGTCTCATTGTCTCAGTGTCTCAGAGTCTCAGTAACTCTGTGTCTCAATGCCTCTGCACCTCAGTGTCTCTGTGTCTCAGTGTCTCAGTGCCTCAGAGTCTCGAATCTCAGTTTCTCAGTGTCTCTGTGTCTCTGTGTCTCAGTGTCTCAGAGTCTCAGTGTCTCCGTGACTCTGTGTCTCGGTGTCTCAGTGTCTCAGTGTCTCTGTGTCTCAGTGTCTCAGAGTATCAGTGTCTCTGTGTCTCTGTGTCTCAGTGTATCAGTGCCTCTGTGTCTCAGTGTCCCTGTGTCTCAGTGTCTTAGTGTCTCTGTGTCTCAGTGTCTCTGTGTCTCTGTGCCTCAGTGTCTCAGTGTCTCAGAGTCTCAGTGTCTCAGTGTCTCAGTGTCTCAGTGTCTCTGTGCCTCAGTGTCTCAGTGTCTCAGATTCTCCGTATCTCTCTGTTTCTTGGTCTCAGTGTCTCTGAGCCTCAGTGTCTCACTGTTTCTGTGTCTCTATGTCTCAGTGTCTCAGTGTCTCTGTGCCTCAGTGTCTCAGTGTCTCAGAGTCTCCGTATCTCTCTGTCTCTTGGTGTCAGTGTCTCTGAGCCTCAGTGTCTCAGTGTCTCTGTGTCTCTGTGCCTCAGTGTCTCAGAGTCTCAGAGTCTCAGTGTCTCTGTGTCTCAGTGTCTCAGATCCTCAGTGTCTCAGTGTCTCTGTGTCTCAGTGTCTCATTGTCTGTGTTTCTCTGTGCCTCTGTGTCTCTGTGTTTCAGTGCCTCTGCGCCTCAGTGTCTCTGTGTCTCAGTGTCTCAGTGTCTCCGAGTCTTAGGATCTCAGTGTCTCAGTGTCTCTGTGTCTCAGAGTCTCATTGTCTCAGTGTCTCGGAGTCTCAGTTTCTCAGCGTCTCAGTGTCTCTCTGTCTCAGTGTCTCTGTGTCTCAGTGTCTCAGAGTCTCAGTGTCTCAGTGTCTCAGTGTCTCTGTGTCTCTGTGCCTCGGTGTCTCAGTGTCTCGGTGTCTCAGTGTCTCTGTGTCTCAATTTCCCTATGCTTCAGTGTCTCTGTGTCTCAGTGTCTCTGTGCCTCTTGGCCTTAGTGTCTCAGTGTCTCAGAGTCTCAATGTCTCTGTGTCTCAGTGTCTCAGTGCCTCTGTGTCTCAGTGTCCCTGTGTCTCAGTGTCTTAGTGTCTCTGTGTCTCAGTGTCTCTGTGTCTCTGTGCCTCAGTGTCTCAGTGTCTCAGAGTCTCAATGTCTCTGTGTCTCAGTGTCTCAGTGTCTTAGTGTCTCTGTGTCTCAGTGTCTCTGTGTCTCTGTGCCTCAGTGTCTCAGTGTCTCAGAGTCTCTGTGTCTCAGTGTCTCTGTGTCTCAGTGTCTCAGTGAATCTGTGTCTCTTTGTCTATGTGCCGCAGTGTCTCAGTGTCTCAGAGTCTCTGTGTCCCTGTGTCTCAGTGTCTCTGTGCCTCATTGTCTCAGAGTTTCAGTGTCTCTGTGTCTCAGTGTCTGTGTGTCTCAGTGTCTCAGTGTCTCTGTGCCTCGGTGTCTCAGTGTCTCTTTGTCTCTGTGTCTCAGTGTGCCTTTGTCTCAGTGTCGCAGTGTCCCTGTGTCTCAGTGTCGCACTGCCTCGGTGTCTCATTGTCTCAGTGTCTCAGAGTCTCAATGTCTCTGTGTCTCAGTGTCTCAGTGTCTCAGAGCCTCTGTGTCTCAGTGTCTCTGTGTCTCAGGGTCTCAGTGAATCTGTGTCTCTTTGTCTCTTTGCCGCAGTGTCTCAGTGCCTCAGAGTCTCTCTGTCTCAGTGTCTCTGTGTCCCTGTGTCTCAGTGTCTCTGTGCCTCATTGTCTCAGTGTTTCAGTATCTCTGTGTCTCAGTGTCTGTGTGTCCCAGTGTCTCAGTGTCTCAGTGCCTCGGTGTCTCAGTGTCTCGGTGTCTCAGTGTCTCAGTGTCTCTTTGTCTCTGTGTCTCAGTGTCCCTGTGTCTCAGTGTCTCACTGTCTCTGTGTCTCTATGTCTCTGTGTCTCAGTGTCTCAGTGTCTCTGTGTCTCTGTGTCTCAGTGTCTCAGTGTCTCAGTGTCTCTGTGCCTCAGTGTCTCGGTGTCTCAGAGTCTCCGTATCTCTGTGTCTTGGTATCAGTGTCTCTGAGCCTCAGTGTCTCACTGTCTCTGTGTCTCTGTGTCTCTGTGCCTCAGTGTCTCAGTATCTCAGAGTCTCAGTGTCTCAGTGTGTCTGTGTCTCAATGTCGCAGTGTCTCAGAGTCTCAGTGTCTCTGTTTCTCAATGTCTCAGTGTCTCTGTGTCTCAGCGTCTCAGTGTCTCTGTGCCTCAGTGTCTCAGTGTCTCAGAGTCTCAGAGTCTCAATGTCTCTGTGTCTCAGTGTCTCAGAGTCTCAGTGTCTCAGTGTCTCAGTGTCTCAGTGTCCCTGTGTCTCAGTGTCTCAGTGTCTCAGTGTCTCTGTGTCTCAGTGTCTCTGTGCCTCAGTGTCTCAGTGTCTCAGATTCTCAGTATCTCTCTGTCTCTTGGTCTCAGTGTCCCTGAGCCTCAGTGTCTCACTGTCTCTGTGTCTCTATGTCTCAGTGTCTCAGTGTCTCTGTGCCTCAGTGTCTCAGTGTCTCAGAGTCTCCGTATCTCTCTGTCTCTTGGTGTCAGTGTCTCTGAGCCTCAGTGTCTCAGTGTCTCTGTGTCTCTGTGCCTCAGTGTCTCAGTATCTCAGAGTCTCAGTGTCTCAGTGTGTCTGTGTCTCAATGTCTCAGTGTCTCAGAGTCTCAGTGTCTCTGTGTCTCTTGGTCTCAGTGTCTCTGTGCCTCAGTGTCTTAGTGTCTCAGTGTCTCAGAGTCTCAGAGTCCCAGTGTCTCAGTGTCTCTGTGTCTCAGTGTCTCAGTGTCTCAGTGTTCAGATTCTCAGTGTCTCAGTGTCTCTGTGCATCAGTTCCTCAGTGTCTCAGTGTCTCAGTGTCTGTGTTTCTCTGTGCCTCTGTGTCTCTATGTCTCAGTGTCTCTGCGCCTCAGTGTCTCCGAGTTTCATTGTCTCAGTGCATCTGCGCCTCAGTGTCTCTGTGTCTCAGTGTCTCAGTGCCTCCGAGTCTCAGGATCTCAGTGTCTCAGTGTCTCTGTGTCTCAGTTTCTCAGCGTCTCTGTGTCTCAGTGTCTCTGTGTCTCAGTGTCTCTCTGTCTCAGTGTCTCGGTGTCTCAGAGTCTCAGTGTCTCAGTGTCTCTGTGCCTCGGTGTCTCAGTGTCTCGGTGTCTCAGTGTCTCAGTGCCTCTGCGTCTTAGTGTCCCTGTGTCTCAGTGTCTTAGCGTCTCTGTGTCTCAGTGTCTCTGTGTCTCTGTGCCTCAGTGTCTCAGTGTCTCAGAGTCTCAATGTCTCTGTGTCTCAGTGTCTCAGTGTCTCAGTGCCTCTGTGTCTCAGTGTCCCTGTGTCTCAGTGTCTTAGTGTCTCTGTGTCTCAGTGTCTCTGTGTCTCTGTGCCTCAGTGTCTCAGAGTCTCAATGTCACTGTGTCTCAGTGTCTCAGTGTCTCAGAGTCTCTGTGTCTCAGTGTCTCTGTGTCTCAGTGTCTCAGTGAATCTGTGTCTCTTTGTCTCTGTACCGCAGTGTCTCAGTGTCTCAGAGTCTCTGTGTCTCAGTGTCTGTGTGTCTCAGTGTCTCAGTGTCTCTGTGTCTCGGTGTCTCAGTGCCTCGGTGTCTCAGTGTCTCTTTGTCTCTGTGTCTCAGTGTCCCTGTGTCTCAGTGTCTCACTGTCTCTGTGTCTCTATGTCTCAGTGTCTCAGTGTCTCTGTGTCTCAAGGTCTCAGTGTCTCAGTGTCTCTGTGCCTCAGTGTCTCAGAGTCTCAGTGTCCCTGTGTCTCAGTGTCTCACTGCCTCGGTGTCTCAGTGTCTCGGTGTCTCAGTGTCTCTTTGTCTCTGTGTCTCAGTGTCACACTGTCTCAGTGTCTCAGTGTCTCAGTGTCTCTGTGTCTCAGTGTCTCAGTGTCTCTGTGCCTCGGTGTCTCAGTGTCTCAGAGTCTCAATGTCTCTGTGTCTCAATTTCCCTGTGTCTCAGTGTCTCTGTGTCTCAGTGTCTCTGCGCTTCTGTGCCTTAGTGTCTCAGTGTCTCAGAGTCTGAATGTCTCTGTGTCTCAGTGTCTCAGTGCCTCTGTGTCTCAATGTCCCTGTGTCTCAGTGTCTTAGTGTCTCTGTGTCTCTGTGTCTCTGTGTCTCGGTGCCTCTGTGTCTCTGTGCCTCAGTGTCTCAGTGTCTCAGTGTCTCTGTGTCTCAGTGCCTCAGTGTCTCAGAGTCTCAATGTCTCTGTGTCTCAGTGTCTCAGTGTCTCAGTGCCTCTGTGTCTCAGTGTCCCTGTGTCTCAGTGTCTCAGTGTCTCAGAGTCTCAATGTCTCTGTGTCTCAGTGTCTCAGTGTCTCTGTGTCTCAGTGTCTCAGAGTCTCTGTGTCTCAGTGTCTCAGTGTCTCTGTGCCTCGGTGTCTCAGTGTCTCGGTGTCTCAGTGTCTCTGTGCCTCAATTTCCCTATGCTTCAGTGTCTCTGTGTCTCAGTGTCTCTGTGCCTCTGTGCCTTAGTGTCTCAGTGTCTCAGAGTCTCAATGTTTCAGTGTCTCAGTGTCTCAGAGTCTCTGTGTCTCAGTGTCTCTGTGTCTCAGTGAATCTGTGTCTCTTTGTCTATGTGCCGCAGTGTCTCAGTGTCTCAGAGTCTCTGTGTCCCTGTGTCTCAGTGTCTCTGTGCCTCATTGTCTCAGAGTTTCAGTGTCTCTGTGTCTCAGTGTCTGTGTGTCTCAGTGTCTCAGTGTCTCTGTGCCTCGGTGTCTCAGTGCCTCGGTGTCTCAGTGTCTCTTTGTCTCTGTGTCTCAGTGTGCCTGTGTCTCAGTGTCTCAGTGTCCCTGTGTCTCAGTGTCTCAGAGTCTCAATGTCTCTGTGTCTCATTGTCTCAGTGTCTCAGAGTCTCAATGTCTCTGTGTCTCAGTGTCTCAGTGTCTCAGAGCCTCTGTGTCTCAGTGTCTCTGTGTCTCAGGGTCTCAGTGAATCTGTGTCTCTTTGTCTCTGTGCCGCAGTGTCTCAGTGCCTCAGAGTCTCTGTGTCTCAGTGTCTCTGTGTCCCTGTGTCTCAGTGTCTCTGTGCCTCATTGTCTCAGTGTTTCAGTATCTCTGTGTCTCAGTGTCTGTGTGTCTCAGTGTCTCAGTGTCTCTGTGCGTCGGTGTCTCAGTGTCTCGGTGTCTCAGTGTCTCAGTGTCTCTTTGTCTCTGTGTCTCAGTGTCCCTGTGTCTCAGTGTCTCACTGTCTCTGTGTCTCTATGTCTCTGTGTCTCAGTGTCTCAGTGTCTCTGTGTCTCTGTGTCTCAGTGTCTCAGTGTCTCAGTGTCTCTGTGCCTCAGTGTCTCGGTGTCTCAGAGTCTCCGTATCTCTGTGTCTTGGTATCAGTGTCTCTGAGCCTCAGTGTCTCACTGTCTCTGTGTCTCTGTGTCTCTGTGCCTCAGTGTCTCAGTATCTCAGAGTCTCAGTGTCTCAGTGTGTCTGTGTCTCAATGTCGCAGTGTCTCAGAGTCTCAGTGTCTCTGTGTCTCAATGTCTCAGTGTCTCTGTGTCTCAGCGTCTCAGTGTCTCTGTGCCTCAGTGTCTCAGTGTCTCAGAGTCTCAGAGTCTCAATGTCTCTGTGTCTCAGTGTCTCAGAGTCTCAGTGTCTCAGTGTCTCAGTGTCCCTGTGTCTCAGTGTCTCAGTGTCTCAGTGTCTCTGTGTCTCAGTGTCTCTGTGCCTCATTGTCTCAGTGTCTCAGATTCTCCGTATCTCTCTGTCTCTTGGTCTCAGTGTCTCTGAGCCTCAGTGTCTCACTGTCTCTGTGTCTCTATGTCTCAGTGTCTCAGTGTCTCTGTGCCTCAGTGTCTCAGTGTCTCAGAGTCTCCGTATCTCTCTGTCTCTTGGTGTCAGTGTCTCTGAGCCTCAGTGTCTCAGTGTCTCTGTGTCTCTGTGCCTCAGTGTCTCAGTATCTCAGAGTCTCAGTGTCTCAGTGTGTCTGTGTCTCAATGTCTCAGTGTCTCAGAGTCTCAGTGTCTCTGTGTCTCTTGGTCTCAGTGTCTCTGTGCCTCAGTGTCTCAGTGTCTCAGTGTCTCAGAGTCTCAGAGTCCCAGTGTCTCAGTGTCTCTGTGTCACAGTGTCTCAGTGTCTCAGTGTCACAGATTCTCAGTGTCTCAGTGTCTCTGTGCATCAGTGCCTCAGTGTCTCAGTGTCTCAGTGTCTGTGTTTCTCTGTGCCTCTGTGTCTCTATGTCTCAGTGTCTCTGCGCCTCAGTGTCTCCGAGTTTCATTGTCTCAGTGCATCTGCGCCTCAGTGTCTCTGTGTCTCAGTGTCTCAGTGCCTCCGAGTCTCAGGATCTCAGTGTCTCAGTGTCTCTGTGTCTCAGTTTCTCAGCGTCTCTGTGTCTCAGTGTCTCTGTGTCTCAGTGTCTCTGTGTCTCAGTGTCTCTCTGTCTCAGTGTCTCGGTGTCTCAGTGTCTCAGAGTCTCAGTGTCTCAGTGTCTCTGTGCCTCGGTGTCTCAGTGTCTCGGTGTCTCAGTGTCTCAGTGCCTCTGCGTCTTAGTGTCCCTGTGTCTCAGTGTCTTAGTGTCTATGTGTCTCAGTGTCTCTGTGTCTCTGTGCCTCAGTGTCTCAGTGCCTCAGAGTCTCAATGTCTCTGTGTCTCAGTGTCTCAGTGTCTCAGTGCCTCTGTGTCTCAGTGTCCCTGTGTCTCAGTGTCTTAGTGTCTCTGTGTCTCAGTGTCTCTGTGTCTCTGTGCCTCAGTGTCTCAGAGTCTCAATGTCTCTGTGTCTCAGTGTCTCAGAGTCTCTGTGTCTCAGTGTCTCTGTGTCTCAGTGTCTCAGTGAATCTGTGTCTCTTTGTCTCTGTACCGCAGTGTCTCAGTGTCTCAGAGTCTCTGTGTCTCAGTGTCCGTGTGTCTCAGTGTCTCACTGCCTCGGTGTCTCGGTGTCTCGGTGTCTCAGTGTCTCTTTGTCTCTGTGTCTCAGTGTCACACTGTCTCTGTGTCTCTATGTCTCAGTGTCTCAGTGTCTCTGTGCCTCGGTGTCTCAGTGCCTCGGTGTCTCAGTGTCTCTTTGTCTCTGTGTCTCAGTGTCCCTGTGTCTCAGTGTCTCACTGTCTCTGTGTCTCTATGTCTCAGTGTCTCAGTGTCTCTGTGTCTCAAGGTCTCAGTGTCTCAGTGTCTCTGTGTCTCAGTGTCTCAGTGTCTCTGTGCCTCGGTGTCTCAGTGTCTCAGAGTCTCAATGTCTCTGTGTCTCAATTTCCCTGTGTCTCAGTGTCTCTGTGTCTCAGTGTCTCTGCGCTTCTGTGCCTTAGTGTCTCAGTGTCTCAGAGTCTGAATGTCTCTGTGTCTCAGTGTCTCAGTGCCTCTGTGTCTCAATATCCCTGTGTCTCAGTGTCTTAGTGTCTCTGTGTCTCTGTGTCTCGGTGCCTCTGTGTCCCTGTGTCTCAGTGTCTCAGTGTCTCAGTGTCTCTGTGTCTCAGTGCCTCAGTGTCTCAGAGTCTCAATGTCTCTGTGTCTCAGTGTCTCAGTGTCTCAGGGTCTCTGTGTCTCAGTGTCTCTGTGTCTCAGTGTCTCAGTGAATCTGTGTCTCTTTGTCTCTGTGCCGCAGTGTCTCAGTGTCTCAGAGTCTCTGTGTCTCAGTGTCTCTGTGTCCCTGTGTCTTAGTGTCTCTGTGCCTCATTGTCTCAGTGTCTCAGTGTCTCTGTGTCTCAGTGTCTCAGTGTCTCAGTGTCTCAGAGTCTCAATGTCTCTTTGTCTCTGTGTCTCAGTGTCCCTGTGTCTCAGTGTCTCACTGTCTCTGTGTCTCTATGTCTCAGTGTCTCAGTGTCTCTGTTTCTCAAGGTCTCAGTGTCTCAGTGTCTCTGTGCCTCAGTGTCTCAGTGTCTCAGTGTCCCTGTGTCTCAGTGTCTCACTGCCTCGGTGTCTCAGTGTCTCGGTGTCTCAGTGTCCCTGTGTCTCAGTGTCTCACTGTCTCAGTGTCTCAGTGTCTCAGTGTCTCTGTGTCTCAAGGTCTCAGTGTCTCAGTGTCTCTGTGCCTCAGTGTCTCAGTGTCTCAGTGTCCCTGTGTCTCAGTGTCTCACTGCCTCAGTGTCTCAGTGTCTCGGTGTCTCAGTGTCCCTGTGTCTCAGTGTCTCACTGTCTCTGTGTCTCTATGTCTCAGTGTCTCAGTGTCTCTGTGTCTCAGTGTCTCAGTGTCTCAGTGTCTCAGTGTCTCTGTGCCTCGGTGTCTCAGTGTCTCGGTGTCTCAATGTCTCTGTGTCTCAGTTTCTCAGCGTCTCTGTGTCTCAGTGTCTCTGTGTCTCAGTGTCTCTCTGTCTCAGTGTCTCTGTGTCTCAGTGTCTCAGTGTCTCTGTGCCTCTGTGCCTTAGTGTCTCAGTGTCTCAGAGTCTCAATGTCTCTGTGTCTCAGTGTCTCAGTGCCTCTGCGTCTTAGTGTCCCTGTGTCTCAGTGTCTTAGTGTCTCTGTGTCTCAGTGTCTCTGTGTCTCGGTGCCTCAGTGTCTCAGTGTCTCAGAGTCTCAATGTCTCTGTGTCTCAGTGTCTCAGTGCCTCTGTGTCTCAGTGTCCCTGTGTCTCAGTGTCTTACTGTCTCTGTGTCTCAGTGTCTCTGTGTCTCTGTGCCTCAGTGTCTCAGTGTCTCAGAGTCTCAATGTCTCTGTGTCTCAGAGTCTCAGTGTCTCAGAGTCTCTGTGTCTCAGTGTCTCTGTGTCTCAGTGTCTCAGTGAATCTGTGTCTCTTTGTCTCTGTGCCGCAGTGTCTCAGTGTCTCAGAGTCTCTGTGTCTCAGTGTCTCTGTGTCCCTGTGTCTCAGTGTCTCTGTGCATCATTGTCTCAGTGTTTCAGAGTCTCCGTGTCTCAGTGTCTGTGTGTCTCAGTGTCTCAGTGTCTCAGAGCCTCGGTGCCTCAGTGTCTCAGTGTCTCTTTGTCTCTGTGTCTCAGTGTCCCTGTGTCTCAGTGTCTCACTGTCTCACTGTCTCTGTGTCTCTATGTCTCAGTGTCTCAGTGTCTCTGTGTCACAAGATCTCAGTGTCTCAGTGTCTCAGTGTCTCAGTGTCTCAGTGTCCCTGTGTCTCAGTGTCTCACTGCCTCGGTGTCTCGGTGTCTCAGTGTCTCAGTGTCTCTTTGTCTCTGTTTCTCAGTGTCCCTGTGTCTCAGTGTCACACTGTCTCTGTGTCTCTATGTCTCAGTGTCTCAGTGCCTCAGTGTCTCAGTGTCTCAGTGTCTCAGTGTCTCTGTGCCTCGGTGTCTCAGTGTCTCAGAGTCTCAATGTCTCTGTGTCTCAATTTCCCTGTGTCTCAGTGTCTCTGTGTCTCAGTGTCTCTGCGCTTCTGTGCCTTAGTGTCTCAGTGTCTCAGAGTCTCAATGTCTCTGTGTCTCAGTGTCTCAGTGCCTCTGTGTCTCAGTGTCCCTGTGTCTCAGTGTCTCAGTGTCTCTGTGTCTCTGTGCCTCAGTGTCTCAGTGGCTCCGAGTCTCAGTGTCTCAGAGTCTCGGTGCCTCAGTGTCTCAGTGTCTCTGTGTCTCAGTGTCACTGTGTCTCAGTGTCTCACTGTCTCTGTGTCTCTATGTCTCAGTGCCTCAGTGTCTCTGTGTCTCCGTGTCTCAGTGTGTCTGTGTCTCAGTGTCTCAGTGTCTCTGTGCCTCAGTGTCTCAGTGTCTCAGATTCTCCGTATCTCTCTGTCTCTTGGTCTCAGTGTCTCTGAGCCTCAGTGTCTCACTGTTTCTGTGTCTCTATGTCTCAGTGTCTCAGTGTCTCTGTGCCTCAGTGTCTCAGTGTCTCAGAGTCTCCGTATCTCTCTGTCTCTTGGTGTCAGTGTCTCTGAGCCTCAGTGTCTCAGTGTCTCTGTGTCTCTGTGCCTCAGTGTCTCAGTATCTCAGAGTCTCAGTGTCTCAGTGTGTCTGTGTCTCAATGTCTCAGTGTCTCAGTGTCTCTGTGTCTCTGTGCCTCAGTGTCTCAGTATCTCAGAGTCTCAGTGTCTCAGTGTCTCTGTGTCTCAGTGTCTCTGTGCCTCAGTGTCTCAGTGTCTCAGATTCTCCGTATCTCTCTGTCTCTTGGTCTCAGTGTCTCTGAGCCTCAGTGTCTCACTGTCTCTGTGTCTCTATGTCTCAGTGTCTCAGTGTCTCTGTGCCTCAGTGTCTCAGTGTCTCAGAGTCTCCGTATCTCTCTGTCTCTTGGTCTCAGTGTCTCTGAGCCTCAGTGTCTCAGTGTCTCTGTGTCTCTGTGCCTCAGTGTCTCAGTATCTCAGAGTCTCAGTGTCTCAGTGTGTCTGTGTCTCAATGTCTCAGTGTCTCAGAGTCTCAGTGTCTCTGTGTCTCTTGGTCTCAGTGTCTCTGTGCCTCAGTGTCTCAGTGTCTCAGTGTCTCAGAGTCTCAGAGTCCCAGTGTCTCAGTGTCTCTGTGTCTCAGTGTCTCAGTGTCTCAGTGTCACAGATTCTCAGTGTCTCAGTGTCTCTGTGCATCAGTGCCTCAGTGTCTCAGTGTCTCAGTGTCTGTGTTTCTCTGTGCCTCTGTGTCTCTATGTCTCAGTGTCTCTGCGCCTCAGTGTCTCCGAGTTTCATTGTCTCAGTGCATCTGCGCCTCAGTGTCTCTGTGTCTCAGTGTCTCAGTGCCTCCGAGTCTCAGGATCTCAGTGTCTCAGTGTCTCTGTGTCTCAGTTTCTCAGCGTCTCTGTGTCTCAGTGTCTCTGTGTCTCAGTGTCTCTGTGTCTCAGTGTCTCTCTGTCTCAGTGTCTCGGTGTCTCAGTGTCTCAGAGTCTCAGTGTCTCAGTGTCTCTGTGCCTCGGTGTCTCAGTGTCTCGGTGTCTCAGTGTCTCAGTGCCTCTGCGTCTTAGTGTCCCTGTGTCTCAGTGTCTTAGCGTCTCTGTGTCTCAGTGTCTCTGTGTCTCTGTGTCTCAAGGTCTCAGTGTCTCAGTGTCTCTGTGCCTCAGTGTCTCAGTGTCTCAGTGTCCCTGTGTCTCAGTGTCTCACTGCCTCGGTGTCTCAGTGTCTCGGTGTCTCAGTGTCTCAGTGTCTCTTTGTCTCTGTGTCTCAGTGTCACACTGTCTCTGTGTCTCTGTGCCTCTGTGCCTCAGTGTCTCAGTGTCTCAGAGTCTCAATGTCTCTGTGTCTCAGTGTCTCAGTGTCTCAGTGCCTCTGTGTCTCAGTGTCCCTGTGTCTCAGTGTCTTAGTGTCTCTGTGTCTCAGTGTCTCTGTGTCTCTGTGCCTCAGTGTCTCAGAGTCTCAATGTCTCTGTGTCTCAGTGTCTCAGAGTCTCTGTGTCTCAGTGTCTCTGTGTCTCAGTGTCTCAGTGAATCTGTGTCTCTTTGTCTCTGTACCGCAGTGTCTCAGTGTCTCAGAGTCTCTGTGTCTCAGTGTCCGTGTGTCTCAGTGTCTCACTGCCTCGGTGTCTCGGTGTCTCGGTGTCTCAGTGTCTCTTTGTCTCTGTGTCTCAGTGTCACACTGTCTCTGTGTCTCTATGTCTCAGTGTCTCAGTGTCTCTGTGCCTCGGTGTCTCAGTGCCTCGGTGTCTCAGTGTCTCTTTGTCTCTGTGTCTCAGTGTCCATGTGTCTCAGTGTCTCACTGTCTCTGTGTCTCTATGTCTCAGTGTCTCAGTGTCTCTGTGTCTCAAGGTCTCAGTGTCTCAGTGTCTCTGTGCCTCAGTGTCTCAGTGTCTCAGTGTCCCTGTGTCTCAGTGTCTCACTGCCTCGGTGTCTCAGTGTCTCGGTGTCTCAGTGTCTCAGTGTCTCTTTGTCTCTGTGTCTCAGTGTCACACTGTCTCTGTGTCTCTGTGTCTCTGTGCCTCAGTGTCTCAGTGTCTCAGAGTCTCAATGTCTCTGTGTCTCAGTGTCTCAGTGTCTCAGTGCCTCTGTGTCTCAGTGTCCCTGTGTCTCAGTGTCTTAGTGTCTCTGTGTCTCAGTGTCTCTGTGTCTCTGTGCCTCAGTGTCTCAGAGTCTCAATGTCTCTGTGTCTCAGTGTCTCAGAGTCTCTGTGTCTCAGTGTCTCTGTGTCTCAGTGTCTCAGTGAATCTGTGTCTCTTTGTCTCTGTACCGCAGTGTCTCAGTGTCTCAGAGTCTCTGTGTCTCAGTGTCCGTGTGTCTCAGTGTCTCACTGCCTCGGTGTCTCGGTGTCTCGGTGTCTCAGTGTCTCTTTGTCTCTGTGTCTCAGTGTCACACTGTCTCTGTGTCTCTATGTCTCAGTGTCTCAGTGTCTCTGTGCCTCGGTGTCTCAGTGCCTCGGTGTCTCAGTGTCTCTTTGTCTCTGTGTCTCAGTGTCCATGTGTCTCAGTGTCTCACTGTCTCTGTGTCTCTATGTCTCAGTGTCTCAGTGTCTCTGTGTCTCAAGGTCTCAGTGTCTCAGTGTCTCTGTGCCTCAGTGTCTCAGTGTCTCAGTGTCCCTGTGTCTCAGTGTCTCACTGCCTCGGTGTCTCAGTGTCTCGGTGTCTCAGTGTCTCAGTGTCTCTTTGTCTCTGTTTCTCAGTGTCCCTGTGTCTCAGTGTCAGACTGTCTCTGTGTCTCTATGTCTCAGTGTCTCAGTGTCTCAGTGTCTCAGTGTCTCAGTGTCTCAGAGCCTCTGTGTCTCAGTGTCTCTGTGTCTCAGGGTCTCAGTGAATCTGTGTCTCTTTGTCTCTGTGCCGCAGTGTCTCAGTGCCTCAGAGTCTCTCTGTCTCAGTGTCTCTGTGTCCCTGTGTCTCAGTGTCTCTGTGCCTCATTGTCTCAGTGTTTCAGTATCTCTGTGTCTCAGTGTCTGTGTGTCCCAGTGTCTCAGTGTCTCAGTGCCTCGGTGTCTCAGTGTCTCGGTGTCTCAGTGTCTCAGTGTCTCTTTGTCTCTGTGTCTCAGTGTCCCTGTGTCTCAGTGTCTCACTGTCTCTGTGTCTCTATGTCTCTGTGTCTCAGTGTCTCAGTGTCTCTGTGTCTCTGTGTCTCAGTGTCTCAGTGTCTCAGTGTCTCTGTGCCTCAGTGTCTCGGTGTCTCAGAGTCTCCGTATCTCTGTGTCTTGGTATCAGTGTCTCTGAGCCTCAGTGTCTCACTGTCTCTGTGTCTCTGTGTCTCTGTGCCTCAGTGTCTCAGTATCTCAGAGTCTCAGTGTCTCAGTGTGTCTGTGTCTCAATGTCGCAGTGTCTCAGAGTCTCAGTGTCTCTGTTTCTCAATGTCTCAGTGTCTCTGTGTCTCAGCGTCTCAGTGTCTCTGTGCCTCAGTGTCTCAGTGTCTCAGAGTCTCAGAGTCTCAATGTCTCTGTGTCTCAGTGTCTCAGAGTCTCAGTGTCTCAGTGTCTCAGTGTCTCAGTGTCCCTGTGTCTCAGTGTCTCAGTGTCTCTGTGTCTCAGTGTCTCTGTGCCTCAGTGTCTCAGTGTCTCAGATTCTCAGTATCTCTCTGTCTCTTGGTCTCAGTGTCCCTGAGCCTCAGTGTCTCACTGTCTCTGTGTCTCTATGTCTCAGTGTCTCAGTGTCTCTGTGCCTCAGTGTCTCAGTGTCTCAGAGTCTCCGTATCTCTCTGTCTCTTGGTGTCAGTGTCTCTGAGCCTCAGTGTCTCAGTGTCTCTGTGTCTCTGTGCCTCAGTGTCTCAGTATCTCAGAGTCTCAGTGTCTCAGTGTGTCTGTGTCTCAATGTCTCAGTGTCTCAGAGTCTCAGTGTCTCTGTGTCTCTTGGTCTCAGTGTCTCTGTGCCTCAGTGTCTCAGTGTCTCAGTGTCTCAGAGTCTCAGAGTCCCAGTGTCTCAGTGTCTCTGTGTCTCAGTGTCTCAGTGTCTCAGTGTTCAGATTCTCAGTGTCTCAGTGTCTCTGTGCATCAGTTCCTCAGTGTCTCAGTGTCTCAGTGTCTGTGTTTCTCTGTGCCTCTGTGTCTCTATGTCTCAGTGTCTCTGCGCCTCAGTGTCTCCGAGTTTCATTGTCTCAGTGCATCTGCGCCTCAGTGTCTCTGTGTCTCAGTGTCTCAGTGCCTCCGAGTCTCAGGATCTCAGTGTCTCAGTGTCTCTGTGTCTCAGTTTCTCAGCGTCTCTGTGTCTCAGTGTCTCTGTGTCTCAGTGTCTCTCTGTCTCAGTGTCTCGGTGTCTCAAAGTCTCAGTGTCTCAGTGTCTCTGTGCCTCGGTGTCTCAGTGTCTCGGTGTCTCAGTGTCTCAGTGCCTCTGCGTCTTAGTGTCCCTGTGTCTCAGTGTCTTAGCGTCTCTGTGTCTCAGTGTCTCTGTGTCTCTGTGCCTCAGTGTCTCAGTGTCTCAGAGTCTCAATGTCTCTGTGTCTCAGTGTCTCAGTGTCTCAGTGCCTCTGTGTCTCAGTGTCCCTGTGTCTCAGTGTCTTAGTGTCTCTGTGTCTCAGTGTCTCTGTGTCTCTGTGCCTCAGTGTCTCAGAGTCTCAATGTCACTGTGTCTCAGTGTCTCAGTGTCTCAGAGTCTCTGTGTCTCAGTGTCTCTGTGTCTCAGTGTCTCAGTGAATCTGTGTCTCTTTGTCTCTGTACCGCAGTGTCTCAGTGTCTCAGAGTCTCTGTGTCTCAGTGTCTGTGTGTCTCAGTGTCTCAGTGTCTCTGTGTCTCGGTGTCTCAGTGCCTCGGTGTCTCAGTGTCTCTTTGTCTCTGTGTCTCAGTGTCCCTGTGTCTCAGTGTCTCACTGTCTCTGTGTCTCTATGTCTCAGTGTCTCAGTGTCTCTGTGTCTCAAGGTCTCAGTGTCTCAGTGTCTCTGTGCCTCAGTGTCTCAGAGTCTCAGTGTCCCTGTGTCTCAGTGTCTCACTGCCTCGGTGTCTCAGTGTCTCGGTGTCTCAGTGTCTCTTTGTCTCTGTGTCTCAGTGTCACACTGTCTCAGTGTCTCAGTGTCTCAGTGTCTCTGTGTCTCAGTGTCTCAGTGTCTCTGTGCCTCGGTGTCTCAGTGTCTCAGAGTCTCAATGTCTCTGTGTCTCAATTTCCCTGTGTCTCAGTGTCTCTGTGTCTCAGTGTCTCTGCGCTTCTGTGCCTTAGTGTCTCAGTGTCTCAGAGTCTGAATGTCTCTGTGTCTCAGTGTCTCAGTGCCTCTGTGTCTCAATGTCCCTGTGTCTCAGTGTCTTAGTGTCTCTGTGTCTCTGTGTCTCTGTGTCTCGGTGCCTCTGTGTCTCTGTGCCTCAGTGTCTCAGTGTCTCAGTGTCTCTGTGTCTCAGTGCCTCAGTGTCTCAGAGTCTCAATGTCTCTGTGTCTCAGTGTCTCAGTGTCTCAGTGCCTCTGTGTCTCAGTGTCCCTGTGTCTCAGTGTCTCAGTGTCTCAGAGTCTCAATGTCTCTGTGTCTCAGTGTCTCAGTGTCTCTGTGTCTCAGTGTCTCAGAGTCTCTGTGTCTCAGTGTCTCAGTGTCTCTGTGCCTCGGTGTCTCAGTGTCTCGGTGTCTCAGTGTCTCTGTGCCTCAATTTCCCTATGCTTCAGTGTCTCTGTGTCTCAGTGTCTCTGTGCCTCTGTGCCTTAGTGTCTCAGTGTCTCAGAGTCTCAATGTTTCAGTGTCTCAGTGTCTCAGAGTCTCTGTGTCTCAGTGTCTCTGTGTCTCAGTGAATCTGTGTCTCTTTGTCTATGTGCCGCAGTGTCTCAGTGTCTCAGAGTCTCTGTGTCCCTGTGTCTCAGTGTCTCTGTGCCTCATTGTCTCAGAGTTTCAGTGTCTCTGTGTCTCAGTGTCTGTGTGTCTCAGTGTCTCAGTGTCTCTGTGCCTCGGTGTCTCAGTGCCTCGGTGTCTCAGTGTCTCTTTGTCTCTGTGTCTCAGTGTGCCTGTGTCTCAGTGTCTCAGTGTCCCTGTGTCTCAGTGTCTCAGTGTCTCAGAGTCTCAATGTCTCTGTGTCTCATTGTCTCAGTGTCTCAGAGTCTCAATGTCTCTGTGTCTCAGTGTCTCAGTGTCTCAGAGCCTCTGTGTCTCAGTGTCTCTGTGTCTCAGGGTCTCAGTGAATCTGTGTCTCTTTGTCTCTGTGCCGCAGTGTCTCAGTGCCTCAGAGTCTCTGTGTCTCAGTGTCTCTGTGTCCCTGTGTCTCAGTGTCTCTGTGCCTCATTGTCTCAGTGTTTCAGTATCTCTGTGTCTCAGTGTCTGTGTGTCTCAGTGTCTCAGTGTCTCTGTGCGTCGGTGTCTCAGTGTCTCGGTGTCTCAGTGTCTCAGTGTCTCTTTGTCTCTGTGTCTCAGTGTCCCTGTGTCTCAGTGTCTCACTGTCTCTGTGTCTCTATGTCTCTGTGTCTCAGTGTCTCAGTGTCTCTGTGTCTCTGTGTCTCTGTGTCTCAGTGTCTCAGTGTCTCTGTGCCTCAGTGTCTCGGTGTCTCAGAGTCTCCGTATCTCTGTGTCTTGGTATCAGTGTCTCTGAGCCTCAGTGTCTCACTGTCTCTGTGTCTCTGTGTCTCAGTATCTCAGAGTCTCAGTGTCTCAGTGTGTCTGTGTCTCAATGTCGCAGTGTCTCAGAGTCTCAGTGTCTCTGTGTCTCAATGTCTCAGTGTCTCTGTGTCTCAGCGTCTCAGTGTCTCTGTGCCTCAGTGTCTCAGTGTCTCAGAGTCTCAGAGTCTCAATGTCTCTGTGTCTCAGTGTCTCAGAGTCTCAGTGTCTCAGTGTCTCAGTGTCCCTGTGTCTCAGTGTCTCAGTGTCTCAGTGTCTCTGTGTCTCAGTGTCTCTGTGCCTCATTGTCTCAGTGTCTCAGATTCTCCGTATCTCTCTGTCTCTTGGTCTCAGTGTCTCTGAGCCTCAGTGTCTCACTGTCTCTGTGTCTCTATGTCTCAGTGTCTCAGTGTCTCTGTGCCTCAGTGTCTCAGTGTCTCAGAGTCTCCGTATCTCTCTGTCTCTTGGTGTCAGTGTCTCTGAGCCTCAGTGTCTCAGTGTCTCTGTGTCTCTGTGCCTCAGTGTCTCAGTATCTCAGAGTCTCAGTGTCTCAGTGTGTCTGTGTCTCAATGTCTCAGTGTCTCAGAGTCTCAGTGTCTCTGTGTCTCTTGGTCTCAGTGTCTCTGTGCCTCAGTGTCTCAGTGTCTCAGTGTCTCAGAGTCTCAGAGTCCCAGTGTCTCAGTGTCTCTGTGTCACAGTGTCTCAGTGTCTCAGTGTCACAGATTCTCAGTGTCTCAGTGTCTCTGTGCATCAGTGCCTCAGTGTCTCAGTGTCTCAGTGTCTGTGTTTCTCTGTGCCTCTGTGTCTCTATGTCTCAGTGTCTCTGCGCCTCAGTGTCTCCGAGTTTCATTGTCTCAGTGCATCTGCGCCTCAGTGTCTCTGTGTCTCAGTGTCTCAGTGCCTCCGAGTCTCAGGATCTCAGTGTCTCAGTGTCTCTGTGTCTCAGTTTCTCAGCGTCTCTGTGTCTCAGTGTCTCTGTGTCTCAGTGTCTCTGTGTCTCAGTGTCTCTCTGTCTCAGTGTCTCGGTGTCTCAGTGTCTCAGAGTCTCAGTGTCTCAGTGTCTCTGTGCCTCGGTGTCTCAGTGTCTCGGTGTTTCAGTGTCTCAGTGCCTCTGCGTCTTAGTGTCCCTGTGTCTCAGTGTCTTAGTGTCTATGTGTCTCAGTGTCTCTGTGTCTCTGTGCCTCAGTGTCTCAGTGCCTCAGAGTCTCAATGTCTCTGTGTCTCAGTGTCTCAGTGTCTCAGTGCCTCTGTGTCTCAGTGTCCCTGTGTCTCAGTGTCTTAGTGTCTCTGTGTCTCAGTGTCTCTGTGTCTCTGTGCCTCAGTGTCTCAGAGTCTCAATGTCTCTGTGTCTCAGTGTCTCAGAGTCTCTGTGTCTCAGTGTCTCTGTGTCTCAGTGTCTCAGTGAATCTGTGTCTCTTTGTCTCTGTACCGCAGTGTCTCAGTGTCTCAGAGTCTCTGTGTCTCAGTGTCCGTGTGTCTCAGTGTCTCACTGCCTCGGTGTCTCGGTGTCTCGGTGTCTCAGTGTCTCTTTGTCTCTGTGTCTCAGTGTCACACTGTCTCTGTGTCTCTATGTCTCAGTGTCTCAGTGTCTCTGTGCCTCGGTGTCTCAGTGCCTCGGTGTCTCAGTGTCTCTTTGTCTCTGTGTCTCAGTGTCCCTGTGTCTCAGTGTCTCACTGTCTCTGTGTCTCTATGTCTCAGTGTCTCAGTGTCTCTGTGTCTCAAGGTCTCAGTGTCTCAGTGTCTCAGTGTCTCAGTGTCTCTGTGCCTCGGTGTCTCAGTGTCTCAGAGTCTCAATGTCTCTGTGTCTCAATTTCCCTGTGTCTCAGTGTCTCTGTGTCTCAGTGTCTCTGCGCTTCTGTGCCTTAGTGTCTCAGTGTCTCAGAGTCTGAATGTCTCTGTGTCTCAGTGTCTCAGTGCCTCTGTGTCTCAATGTCCCTGTGTCTCAGTGTCTTAGTGTCTCTGTGTCTCTGTGTCTCGGTGCCTCTGTGTCCCTGTGTCTCAGTGTCTCAGTGTCTCAGTGTCTCTGTGTCTCAGTGCCTCAGTGTCTCAGAGTCTCAATGTCTCTGTGTCTCAGTGTCTCAGTGTCTCAGGGTCTCTGTGTCTCAGTGTCTCTGTGTCTCAGTGTCTCAGTGAATCTGTGTCTCTTTGTCTCTGTGCCGCAGTGTCTCAGTGTCTCAGAGTCTCTGTGTCTCAGTGTCTCTGTGTCCCTGTGTCTTAGTGTCTCTGTGCCTCATTGTCTCAGTGTCTCAGTGTCTCTGTGTCTCAGTGTCTGTGTGTCTCAGTGTCTCAGTGTCTCAGTGTCTCAGAGTCTCAATGTCTCTTTGTCTCTGTGTCTCAGTGTCCCTGTGTCTCAGTGTCTCACTGTCTCTGTGTCTCTATGTCTCAGTGTCTCAGTGTCTCTGTTTCTCAAGGTCTCAGTGTCTCAGTGTCTCTGTGCCTCAGTGTCTCAGTGTCTCAGTGTCCCTGTGTCTCAGTGTCTCACTGCCTCGGTGTCTCAGTGTCTCGGTGTCTCAGTGTCCCTGTGTCTCAGTGTCTCACTGTCTCAGTGTCTCAGTGTCTCAGTGTCTCTGTGTCTCAAGGTCTCAGTGTCTCAGTGTCTCTGTGCCTCAGTGTCTCAGTGTCTCAGTGTCCCTGTGTCTCAGTGTCTCACTGCCTCAGTGTCTCAGTGTCTCGGTGTCTCAGTGTCCCTGTGTCTCAGTGTCTCACTGTCTCTGTGTCTCTATGTCTCAGTGTCTCAGTGTCTCTGTGTCTCAGTGTCTCAGTGTCTCAGTGTCTCAGTGTCTCTGTGCCTCGGTGTCTCAGTGTCTCGGTGTCTCAATGTCTCTGTGTCTCAGTTTCTCAGCGTCTCTGTGTCTCAGTGTCTCTGTGTCTCAGTGTCTCTCTGTCTCAGTGTCTCTGTGTCTCAGTGTCTCAGTGTCTCTGTGCCTCTGTGCCTTAGTGTCTCAGTGTCTCAGAGTCTCAATGTCTCTGTGTCTCAGTGTCTCAGTGCCTCTGCGTCTTAGTGTCCCTGTGTCTCAGTGTCTTAGTGTCTCTGTGTCTCAGTGTCTCTGTGTCTCGGTGCCTCAGTGTCTCAGTGTCTCAGAGTCTCAATGTCTCTGTGTCTCAGTGTCTCAGTGCCTCTGTGTCTCAGTGTCCCTGTGTCTCAGTGTCTTACTGTCTCTGTGTCTCAGTGTCTCTGTGTCTCTGTGCCTCAGTGTCTCAGTGTCTCAGAGTCTCAATGTCTCTGTGTCTCAGAGTCTCAGTGTCTCAGAGTCTCTGTGTCTCAGTGTCTCTGTGTCTCAGTGTCTCAGTGAATCTGTGTCTCTTTGTCTCTGTGCCGCAGTGTCTCAGTGTCTCAGAGTCTCTGTGTCTCAGTGTCTCTGTGTCCCTGTGTCTCAGTGTCTCTGTGCATCATTGTCTCAGTGTTTCAGAGTCTCCGTGTCTCAGTGTCTGTGTGTCTCAGTGTCTCAGTGTCTCAGAGCCTCGGTGCCTCAGTGTCTCAGTGTCTCTTTGTCTCTGTGTCTCAGTGTCCCTGTGTCTCAGTGTCTCACTGTCTCACTGTCTCTGTGTCTCTATGTCTCAGTGTCTCAGTGTCTCTGTGTCACAAGATCTCAGTGTCTCAGTGTCTCAGTGTCTCAGTGTCTCAGTGTCCCTGTGTCTCAGTGTCTCACTGCCTCGGTGTCTCGGTGTCTCAGTGTCTCAGTGTCTCTTTGTCTCTGTTTCTCAGTGTCCCTGTGTCTCAGTGTCACACTGTCTCTGTGTCTCTATGTCTCAGTGTCTCAGTGCCTCAGTGTCTCAGTGTCTCAGTGTCTCAGTGTCTCTGTGCCTCGGTGTCTCAGTGTCTCAGAGTCTCAATGTCTCTGTGTCTCAATTTCCCTGTGTCTCAGTGTCTCTGTGTCTCAGTGTCTCTGCGCTTCTGTGCCTTAGTGTCTCAGTGTCTCAGAGTCTCAATGTCTCTGTGTCTCAGTGTCTCAGTGCCTCTGTGTCTCAGTGTCCCTGTGTCTCAGTGTCTCAGTGTCTCTGTGTCTCTGTGCCTCAGTGTCTCAGTGGCTCCGAGTCTCAGTGTCTCAGAGTCTCGGTGCCTCAGTGTCTCAGTGTCTCTGTGTCTCAGTGTCACTGTGTCTCAGTGTCTCACTGTCTCTGTGTCTCTATGTCTCAGTGCCTCAGTGTCTCTGTGTCTCCGTGTCTCAGTGTGTCTGTGTCTCAGTGTCTCAGTGTCTCTGTGCCTCAGTGTCTCAGTGTCTCAGATTCTCCGTATCTCTCTGTCTCTTGGTCTCAGTGTCTCTGAGCCTCAGTGTCTCACTGTTTCTGTGTCTCTATGTCTCAGTGTCTCAGTGTCTCTGTGCCTCAGTGTCTCAGTGTCTCAGAGTCTCCGTATCTCTCTGTCTCTTGGTGTCAGTGTCTCTGAGCCTCAGTGTCTCAGTGTCTCTGTGTCTCTGTGCCTCAGTGTCTCAGTATCTCAGAGTCTCAGTGTCTCAGTGTGTCTGTGTCTCAATGTCTCAGTGTCTCAGTGTCTCTGTGTCTCTGTGCCTCAGTGTCTCAGTATCTCAGAGTCTCAGTGTCTCAGTGTCTCTGTGTCTCAGTGTCTCTGTGCCTCAGTGTCTCAGTGTCTCAGATTCTCCGTATCTCTCTGTCTCTTGGTCTCAGTGTCTCTGAGCCTCAGTGTCTCACTGTCTCTGTGTCTCTATGTCTCAGTGTCTCAGTGTCTCTGTGCCTCAGTGTCTCAGTGTCTCAGAGTCTCCGTATCTCTCTGTCTCTTGGTCTCAGTGTCTCTGAGCCTCAGTGTCTCAGTGTCTCTGTGTCTCTGTGCCTCAGTGTCTCAGTATCTCAGAGTCTCAGTGTCTCAGTGTGTCTGTGTCTCAATGTCTCAGTGTCTCAGAGTCTCAGTGTCTCTGTGTCTCTTGGTCTCAGTGTCTCTGTGCCTCAGTGTCTCAGTGTCTCAGTGTCTCAGAGTCTCAGAGTCCCAGTGTCTCAGTGTCTCAGTGTCTCAGTGTCTCAGTGTCACAGATTCTCAGTGTCTCAGTGTCTCTGTGCATCAGTGCCTCAGTGTCTCAGTGTCTCAGTGTCTGTGTTTCTCTGTGCCTCTGTGTCTCTATGTCTCAGTGTCTCTGCGCCTCAGTGTCTCCGAGTTTCATTGTCTCAGTGCATCTGCGCCTCAGTGTCTCTGTGTCTCAGTGTCTCAGTGCCTCCGAGTCTCAGGATCTCAGTGTCTCAGTGTCTCTGTGTCTCAGTTTCTCAGCGTCTCTGTGTCTCAGTGTCTCTGTGTCTCAGTGTCTCTGTGTCTCAGTGTCTCTCTGTCTCAGTGTCTCGGTGTCTCAGTGTCTCAGAGTCTCAGTGTCTCAGTGTCTCTGTGCCTCGGTGTCTCAGTGTCTCGGTGTCTCAGTGTCTCAGTGCCTCTGCGTCTTAGTGTCCCTGTGTCTCAGTGTCTTAGCGTCTCTGTGTCTCAGTGTCTCTGTGTCTCTGTGTCTCAAGGTCTCAGTGTCTCAGTGTCTCTGTGCCTCAGTGTCTCAGTGTCTCAGTGTCCCTGTGTCTCAGTGTCTCACTGCCTCGGTGTCTCAGTGTCTCGGTGTCTCAGTGTCTCAGTGTCTCTTTGTCTCTGTGTCTCAGTGTCACACTGTCTCTGTGTCTCTGTGCCTCTGTGCCTCAGTGTCTCAGTGTCTCAGAGTCTCAATGTCTCTGTGTCTCAGTGTCTCAGTGTCTCAGTGCCTCTGTGTCTCAGTGTCCCTGTGTCTCAGTGTCTTAGTGTCTCTGTGTCTCAGTGTCTCTGTGTCTCTGTGCCTCAGTGTCTCAGAGTCTCAATGTCTCTGTGTCTCAGTGTCTCAGAGTCTCTGTGTCTCAGTGTCTCTGTGTCTCAGTGTCTCAGTGAATCTGTGTCTCTTTGTCTCTGTACCGCAGTGTCTCAGTGTCTCAGAGTCTCTGTGTCTCAGTGTCCGTGTGTCTCAATGTCTCACTGCCTCGGTGTCTCGGTGTCTCGGTGTCTCAGTGTCTCTTTGTCTCTGTGTCTCAGTGTCACACTGTCTCTGTGTCTCTATGTCTCAGTGTCTCAGTGTCTCTGTGCCTCGGTGTCTCAGTGCCTCGGTGTCTCAGTGTCTCTTTGTCTCTGTGTCTCAGTGTCCATGTGTCTCAGTGTCTCACTGTCTCTGTGTCTCTATGTCTCAGTGTCTCAGTGTCTCTGTGTCTCAAGGTCTCAGTGTCTCAGTGTCTCTGTGCCTCAGTGTCTCAGTGTCTCAGTGTCCCTGTGTCTCAGTGTCTCACTGCCTCGGTGTCTCAGTGTCTCGGTGTCTCAGTGTCTCAGTGTCTCTTTGTCTCTGTGTCTCAGTGTCACACTGTCTCTGTGTCTCTGTGTCTCTGTGCCTCAGTGTCTCAGTGTCTCAGAGTCTCAATGTCTCTGTGTCTCAGTGTCTCAGTGTCTCAGTGCCTCTGTGTCTCAGTGTCCCTGTGTCTCAGTGTCTTAGTGTCTCTGTGTCTCAGTGTCTCTGTGTCTCTGTGCCTCAGTGTCTCAGAGTCTCAATGTCTCTGTGTCTCAGTGTCTCAGAGTCTCTGTGTCTCAGTGTCTCTGTGTCTCAGTGTCTCAGTGAATCTGTGTCTCTTTGTCTCTGTACCGCAGTGTCTCAGTGTCTCAGAGTCTCTGTGTCTCAGTGTCCGTGTGTCTCAGTGTCTCACTGCCTCGGTGTCTCGGTGTCTCGGTGTCTCAGTGTCTCTTTGTCTCTGTGTCTCAGTGTCACACTGTCTCTGTGTCTCTATGTCTCAGTGTCTCAGTGTCTCTGTGCCTCGGTGTCTCAGTGCCTCGGTGTCTCAGTGTCTCTTTGTCTCTGTGTCTCAGTGTCCATGTGTCTCAGTGTCTCACTGTCTCTGTGTCTCTATGTCTCAGTGTCTCAGTGTCTCTGTGTCTCAAGGTCTCAGTGTCTCAGTGTCTCTGTGCCTCAGTGTCTCAGTGTCTCAGTGTCCCTGTGTCTCAGTGTCTCACTGCCTCGGTGTCTCAGTGTCTCGGTGTCTCAGTGTCTCAGTGTCTCTTTGTCTCTGTTTCTCAGTGTCCCTGTGTCTCAGTGTCAGACTGTCTCTGTGTCTCTATGTCTCAGTGTCTCAGTGTCTCAGTGTCTCAGTGTCTCAGTGTCTCTGTGCCTCGGTGTCTCAGTGTCTCAGAGTCTCAATGTCTCTGTGTCTCAATTTCCCTGTGTCTCAGTGTCTCTGTGTCTCAGTGTCTCTGCGCTTCTGTGCCTTAGTGTCTCAGTGTCTCAGAGTCTGAATGTCTCTGTGTCTCAGTGTCTCAGTGCCTCTGTGTGTCAATGTCCCTGTGTCTCAGTGTCTTAGTGTCTCTGTGTCTCTGTGTCTCGGTGCCTCTGTGTCTCAGTGTCTCAGTGTCTCAGTGTCTCTGTGTCTCAGTGCCTCAGTGTCTCAGAGTCTCAATGTCTCTGTGTCTCAGTGTCTCAGTGTCTCAGGGTCTCTGTGTCTCAGTGTCTCTGTGTCTCAGTGTCTCAGTGAATCTGTGTCTCTTTGTCTCTGTGCCGCAGTGTCTCAGTGTCTCAGAGTCTCTGTGTCTCAGTGTCTCTGTGTCCCTGTGTCTCAGTGTCTCTGTGCCTCATTGTCTCAGTGTCTCAGTGTCTCTGTGTCTCAGTGTCTGTGTGTCTCAGTGTCTCAGTGTCTCAGAGTCTCAATGTCTCTTTGTCTCTGTGTCTCAGTGTCCCTGTGTCTCAGTGTCTCACTGTCTCTGTGTCTCTATGTCTCAGTGTCTCAGTGTCTCTGTTTCTCAAGGTCTCAGTGTCTCAGTGTCTCTGTGCCTCAGTGTCTCAGTGTCTCAGTGTCCCTGTGTCTCAGTGTCTCACTGCCTCGGTGTCTCAGTGTCTCGGTGTCTCAGTGTCCCTGTGTCTCAGTGTCTCACTGTCTCAGTGTCTCAGTGTCTCTGTGTCTCAAGGTCTCAGTGTCTCAGTGTCTCTGTGCCTCAGTGTCTCAGTGTCTCAGTGTCCCTGTGTCTCAGTGTCTCACTGCCTCGGTGTCTCAGTGTCTCGGTGTCTCAGTGTCCCTGTGTCTCAGTGTCTCACTGTCTCTGTGTCTCTATGTCTCAGTGTCTCAGTGTCTCTGTGTCTCAGTGTCTCAGTGTCTCTGTGCCTCGGTGTCTCAGTGTCTCGGTGTCTCAATGTCTCTGTGTCTCAGTTTCTCAGTGTCTCTGTGTCTCAGTGTCTCTGTGTCTCAGTGTCTCTGTGTCTCAGTGTCTCTCTGTCTCAGTGTCTCAGAGTCTCAGTGTCTCAGTGTCTCTGTGCCTCGGTGTCTCAGTGTCTCGGTGTCTCAGTGTCTCTGTGTCTCAATTTCCCTGTGTCTCAATGTCTCTGTGTCTCAGTGTCTCAGTGTCTCTGTGCCTCTGTGCCTTAGTGTCTCAGTGTCTCAGAGTCTCAATGTCTCTGTGTCTCAGTGTCTCAGTGCCTCTGCGTCTTAGTGTCCCTGTGTCTCAGTGTCTTAGTGTCTCTGTGTCTCAGTGTCTCTGTGTCTCGGTGCCTCAGTGTCTCAGTGTCTCAGAGTCTCAATGTCTCTGTGTCTCAGTGTCTCAGTGCCTCTGTGTCTCAGTGTCCCTGTGTCTCAGTGTCTTACTGTCTCTGTGTCTCAGTGTCTCTGTGTCTCTGTGCCTCAGTGTCTCCGTGTCTCAGAGTCTCAATGTCTCTGTGTCTCAGAGTCTCAGTGTCTCAGAGTCTCTGTGTCTCAGTGTCTCTGTGTCTCAGTGTCTCAGTGTATCTGTGTCTCTTTGTCTCTGTGCCGCAGTGTCTCAGTGTCTCAGAGTCTCTGTGTCTCAGTGTCTCTGTGTCCCTGTGTCTCAGTGTCTCTGTGCCTCATTGTCTCAGTGTTTCAGAGTCTCTGTGTCTCAGTGTCTGTGTGTCTCAGTGTCTCAGTGTCTCAGAGCCTCGGTGCCTCAGTGTCTCAGTGTCTCTTTGTCTCTGTGTCTCAGTGTCCCTGTGTCTCAGTGTCTCACTGTCTCACTGTCTCTGTGTCTCTATGTCTCAGTGTCTCAGTGTCTCTGTGTCACAAGATCTCAGTGTCTCAGTGTCTCAGTGTCTCAGTTTCTCAGTGTCCCTGTGTCTCAGTGTCTCACTGCCTCGGTGTCTCGGTGTCTCAGTGTCTCAGTGTCTCTTTGTCTCTGTTTCTCAGTGTCCCTGTGTCTCAGTGTCACACTGTCTCTGTGTCTCTATGTCTCAGTGTCTCAGTGTCTCAGTGTCTCAGTGTCTCTTTGCCTCGGTGTCTCAGTGTCTCAGTCTCAATGTCTCTGTGTCTCAATTTCCCTGTGTCTCAGTGTCTCTGTGTCTCAGTGTCTCTGCGCTTCTGTGCCTTAGTGTCTCAGTGTCTCAGAGTCTCAATGTCTCTGTGTCTCAGTGTCTCAGTGTCTCTGTGTCTCAGTGTCCCTGTGTCTCAGTGTCTTAGTGTCTCTGTGTCTCAGTGTCTCTGTGTCTCTGTGCCTCAGTGTCTCAGTGGCTCCGAGTCTCAGTGTCTCAGAGTCTCGGTGCCTCAGTGTCTCAGTGTCTCTGTGTCTCAGTGTCACTGTGTCTCAGTGTCTCACTGTCTCTGTGTCTCTATGTCTCAGTGCCTCAGTGTCTCTGTGTCTCCGTGTCTCAGTGTGTCTGTGTCTCAGTGTCTCAGTGTCTCTGTGCCTCAGTGTCTCAGTGTCTCAGATTCTCCGTATCTCTCTGTCTCTTGGTCTCAGTGTCTCTGAGCCTCAGTGTCTCACTGTTTCTGTGTCTCTATGTCTCAGTGTCTCAGTGTCTCTGTGCCTCAGTGTCTCAGTGTCTCAGATTCTCCGTATCTCTCTGTCTCTTGGTGTCAGTGTCTCTGAGCCTCAGTGTCTCAGTGTCTCTGTGTCTCTGTGCCTCAGTGTCTCAGTATCTCAGAGTCTCAGTGTCTCAGTGTGTCTGTGTCTCAATGTCTCAGTGTCTCAGAGTCTCAGTGTCTCTGTGTCTCTTGGTCTCAGTGTCTCTGTGCCTCAGTGTCTCAGTGTCTCAGTGTCTCAGAGTCTCAGTGTCTCAGTGTCTCTGTGTTTCAGTGTCTCAGTGTCTCAGATTCTCAGTGTCTCAGTGTCTCTGTGTCTCAGTGTCTCAGTGTCTCTGTGCATCAGTGCCTCAGTGTCTCCGACTCTCAGTGTCTATGTTTCTCTGTGCCTCTGTGTCTCTGTGTCTCAGTGTCTCTGCGCCTCAGTGTCCCAGAGTTTCATTGTCTCTGTGCCTCAGAGACTCAGTAACTCTGTGTCTCAGTGCCTCTGCGCCTCAGTGTCTCTGTGTCTCAGTGTCTCAGTGCCTCCGAGTCTCTCTGTCTCAGTGTCTCTGTGTCTCAGTGTCTCAGAGTCTCAGTGTCTCAGCGTCTCAGTGTCTCTGAGCATCGGTGTCTCAGTGTCTCGGTGTCTCAGTGTCTCTGTGTCTCAATTTCCCTGTGTCTCAGTGTCTCTGTGTCTCAGTGTCTCTGTGCCTCTGTGCCTTAGTGTCTCAGTGTCTCAGAGTCTCAATGTCTCTGTGTCTCAGTGTCTCAGTGCCTCTGTGTCTCAGTGTCCCTGTGTCTCAGTGTCTTAGTGTCTCTGTGTCTCAGTGTCTCTGTGTCTCTGTGCCACAGTGTCTCAGAGTCTCAATGTCTCTGTGTCTCAGTGTCTCAGTGTCTCAGTGCCTCTGTGTCTCAGTGTCCCTGTGTCTCAGTGTCTCAGTGTCTCAGAGTCTCAGTGTCTCAGTGTCTCAGTGTCTCTGTGTCTCAGTGTCTCAGTGTCCCTGTGTCTCAGTGTCTCACTGCCTCGGTGTCTCAGTGTCTCGGTGTCTCAGTGTCCCTGTGTCTCAGTGTCTCACTGTCTCTGTGTCCCTATGTCTCAGTGTCTCAGTGTCTCAGTGTCTCTGTGTCTCAAGGTCTCAGTGTCTCAGTGTCTCTATGCCTCAGTGTCTCAGTGTCTCAGTGTCCCTGTGTCTCAGTGTCTCACTGCCTCGGTGTCTCAGTGTGTCGGTGTCTCAGTGTCCCTGTGTCTCAGTGTCTCACTGTCTCTGTGTCTCTATGTCTCAGTGTCTCAGTGTCTCTGTGCCTCGGTGTCTCAGTGTCTCGGTGTCTCAATGTCTCTGTGTCTCAATTTCCCTGTGTCTCAGTGTCTCTGTGTCTCAGTGTCTCTGCGCTTCTGTGCCTTAGTGTCTCAGTGTCTCAGAGTCTCAATGTCTCTGTGTCTCAGTGTCTCAGTGCCTCTGTGTCTCAGCGTCCCTTTGTCTCAGTGTCTTAGTGTCTCTGTGTCTCAGTGTCTCTGTGTCTCTGTGCCTCAGTGTCTCAGAGTCTCAATGTCTCTGTGTCTCAGTGTCTCAGTGCCTCTGTGTCTCAGTGTCCCTGTGTCTCAGTGTCTTAGTGTCTCTGTGTCTCAGTGTCTCTGTGTCTCTGTGCCTCAGTGTCTCAGTGTCTCAGTGTCTCAGAGTCTCAATGTCTCTGTGTCTCTGTGTCTCCGTGTCTCAGAGCCTCTGTGTCTCAGTGTCTCTGTGTCTCAGTGTCTCAGTGAATCTGTGTCTCTTTGTCTCTGTGCCGCAGTGTCTCAGTGTCTCAGAGTCTCTGTGTCTCAGTGTCTCTGTGTCCCTGTGTCTCAGTGTCTCTGTGCCTCATTGTCTCAGTGTTTCAGTGTCTCTGTGTCTCAGTGTCTATGAGTCTCAGTGTCTCAGTGTCTCTGTGCCTCGGTGTCTCGGTGTCTCAGTGTCTCAGTGTCTCTTTGTCTCTGTGTCTCAGTGTCCCTGTGTCTCAGTGTCTCACTGTCTCTGTGTCTCTATGTCTCTGTGTCTCAGTGTCTCAGTGTCTCTGTGTCTCTGTGTCTCAGTGTCTCAGTGTCTCAGTGTCTCTGTGCCTCAGTGTCTTGGTGTCTCAGAGTCTCCGTATCTCTGTCTCTTGGTATCAGTGTCTCTGAGCCTCAGTGTCTCACTGTCTCTGTGTCTCTGTGCCTCAGTGTCTCAGTATCTCAGAGTCTCAGTGTCTCAGTGTGTCTGTGTCTCAATGTCTCAGTGTCTCAGTGTCTCAGAGTCTCAGTGTCTCTGTGTCTCAATGTCTCAGTGTCTCTGTGTCTCAGCGTCTCTGTGTCTCTGTGCCTCAGTGTCTCAGTGTCTCAGAGTCTCAGAGTCTCAATGTCTCTGTGTCTCAGTGTCTCAGAGTCTCTGTATCTCAGTGTCTCTGTGTCTCAGTGTCTCAGTGCATCTGTGTCTCTTTGTCTCTGTGCCGCAGTGTCTCAGTGTCTCAGAGTCTCTGTGGCTCAGTGTCTCTGTGTCCCTGTGTCTCAGTGACTCAGAGTCTCAGTGTCTCAGTGTCTGAGAGTCTCGGTGCCTCAGTGTCTCAGTGTCTCAGTGTCTCTGTGTCTCAGTGTCCCTGTGTCTCAGTGTCTCACTGTCTCTGTGTCTCTATGTCTCAGTGCCTCAGTGTCTCTGTGTCTCAGTGTCTCTGTGTCTCAGTGTCTCTGTGCCTCAGTGTCTCTGTGTCTCTGTGCCTCAGTGTCTCAGTGTCTCAGAGTCTCCGTATCTCTCTGTCTCTTGGTCTCACTGTCTCTGAGCCTCAGTGTCTCACTGTCTCTGTGTCTCTATGTCTCAGTGTCTCAGTGTCTCTGTGCCTCAGTGTCTCAGTGTCTCAGAGTCTCCGTATCTCTCTGTCTCTTGGTGTCAGTGTCACTGTGCCTCTGTATCTCAGTATCTCAGAGTCTCAGTGTCTCAGTGTGTCTGTGTCTCAATGTCTCAGTGTCTCAGAGTCTCAGCGTCTCTGTGTCTCAATGTCTCAGTGTCTCTGTGTCTCTTGGTCTCAGTGTCTCTGTGCATCAGTGTCTCAGTGTCGCAGTGTCTCAGTGTCTCAGAGTCTCAGTGTCTCTGTGTCTCAGTGTCTCTGTGTCTCTGTGCCTCAGTGTCTCTGTGTCTCAGTGAATCTGTGTCTCTTTGTCTCTGTGCCGCAGTGTCTCAGTGTCTCAGAGTCTCTGTGTCTCAGTGTCTCGGTGCCTCAGTGTCTCAGTGTCTCAGAGTCTCCGTATCTCTCTGTCGCTTGGTCTCAGTGTCTCTGAGCCTCAGTGTCTCACTGTCTCTGTGTCTCTATGTCTCAGTGTCTCAGTGTCTCAGTGTCTCAGTATCTCAGAGTCTCAATGTCTCTGTGTCTCTTTGTCTCAGTGTCTCAGAGTCTCCGTGCCTCAGTGTCTCAGAGTCTCAATGTCTCTGTGTCTCAGTGTCTCAGTGCCTCTGTGTCCTAGTGTCCCTGTGTCTCAGTGTCTTAGTGTCTCTGTGTCTCAGTGTCTCTGTGTCTCTGTGCCACAGTGTCTCAGTGTCTCAGAGTCTCAATGACTCTGTGCCGCAGTGTCTCAGTGTCTCAGAGTCTCTGTGTCTCAGTGTCTCTGTGTCCCTGTGTCATAGTGTCTCTGTGCCTCATTGTCTCAGTGTTTCAGTGTCTGTGTGTCTCAGTGTCTGTGTGTCTCAGTGTCTCAGTGTCTCTGTGCCTCGGTGTCTCGGTGTCTCGGTGTCTCAGTGTCTCTTTGTCTCTGTGTCTCAGTGTCCCTATGTCTCAGTTTCTCACTGTCTCTGTGTCTCTATGTCTCTGTGTCTCAGTGTCTCAGTGTCTCTGTGTCTCAGTGTCTCAGAGTCTCAGTGTCTGTGTTTCTCTGTGCCTCTGTGTCTCTGTGTCTCAGTGTCTCTGCGCCTCAGTGTCTCCGAGTTTCATTGTCTCTGTGCCTCAGAGACTCAGTAACTCTGTGTCTCAGTGCCTCTGCGCCTCAGTGTCTCTGTGTCTCAGTGTCTCAGTGCCTCCGAGTTTCATTGTCTCAGTGCCTCCGAGTCTCAGTGTTTCTGTGTCTCAGTGTCTCTGTGCCTCAGTGTCTCAGTGTCTCAGTGTCTCTGTGTCTCGGTGTCTCTGTGTCTCTTTGTCTCAGTGTCTCTTTATCTCAGTGTCTCTGTGCCTCAGTGTCTCAGTGTCTCTGTGTCTCTGGGCCTCAGTGTCTCAGTGTCTCAGTGTCTCTGTGTCTCTGTGCCTCAGTGTCTCAGTGTCTCAGAGTCTCATTGTCTCTGTGTCTCTGTGTCTCTTTGTCTCAGTGTCTCTGTGCCTCAGTGTCTCAGTGTCTCAGTGTCTCAGAGCCTCAGTGCTTCTGTGTCTCAGTTTCTCTGTGACTCAGTGTCTCAGTGTCTCTGTGCCTCAGTGTCTCAATGTCTCTTTGTCTCTGGGCTTCAGTGTCTCAGTGTCTCATGTCTCAGAGTCTCAGTGTCTCTGTGTTTCTTTGTCTCAGTGTCTCTGTGTTTCTTTGTCTCAGTGTCTCAGAGCCTCCGTGTCTCTGTGTCTCTTGGTCTCTGTGTCTCTGTGCCTCAGTGTCTCAGTGTCTCAGAGTCTCAGTGTCTCTGTGTCTCAGAGTCTCAGTGTCTCTTTGTCTCAATATCCCAGTGTCTCTGTGTCTCAATGTCTCTGAGTCTGAGTGTCTCAGTGTCTCAGTGCCTCTGCGCCTCAGTTTCTCAGTGTCTCTGTGTCTCAGTGTCTCGGTGTCTTAGTGTCTCTTTGTCTCTGTGCCTCAGTGACATAGTCTCTCTGTATCTGAGTGACTCAGTGTCTCAGTGTCTCTGTGCCTCAGTGTCTCAGTGTCTCTGTGTCTCTGGGCTTCAGTGTCTCAGTGTCTCAGTGTCTCAGAGTCTCAGTGTCTCTGTGTTTCTTTGTCTCAGTGTCTCTGTGCCTCAGTGTCTCAGTGTCTCTGTGCCTCAGTGTCTCAGTGTCTCAGAGTCTCAGCGTCTCTGCGTTTCTGTGCCTCTGTGTCTCTGTGTCTAAGTGTCTCAGTGTCTCCGAGTTTCATTGTCTCAGTGCCTCCGAGTCTCAGTGTTTCTGTGTCTCAGTGTCTCTGTGCCTCAGTGTCTCAGTGTCTCAGTGTCTCTGTGTCTCGGTGTCTTAGTGTCTCTGTGTCTCAGTGCCTCAGTGACATAGTCTCTCTGTATCTGAGTGTCTCAGTGTCTTTGTGCCTCTGAGCCTCAGTGTCTCTGTGTCTCAGTGTCTCTGTCTCTCTGTGTGTCTGTTTCTCAGTGTCTCATTGTCTCAGAGTCTCAGTGTCTATGTGTCTCTGTGTCTCAGTGTGTCTGTCTCAGTGTCACTGTGTCTCTGTGCCTCAGTGTCTCAGTGTCTCAGTGTCTCAGAGTCTCAGTGTCTCTGTGTCTCTTTGTCTCAGTGTCTCTGTGTCTCAGTGTCTCTGTGTCTCAGTGTGTCCGTCTCAGTGTCTCTGTGTCTCAGTGTCTCAGTGTCTCAGAGTCTCAGTGTCTCTGTGTCTCAGTGTCTCTGTGTCTCTTTGTCTCAGTGTCTCTGTGCCTCAGCGTCTCAGTGTCTCTGCGCCTCAGTGTCTCAGAGTCTCCGTGTCTCTGTTTCTCTGTGCCTCAGTGTCTCAGTGTCTCTGTACCTCAGTGCCTCAAAGTCTCAGAGTCTCAGTGTCTCTGTGCCTCAGTGTCTCAGTGTCTCAGAGTCTCAGTGTCTCTCTGTCTCTGTGTCTCAGTGTGTCTGTCTCTCAGTGTCTCAGTGTCTCAGAGTCTCAGTGTCTCTGTGTCTCAATGTCGCAGTGTCTCTGTGTCTCAATGTCTCTGAGTCTGAGTGTCTCTGAGTCTGAGTGTCTCTGTGTCTCTGGGCCTCAGTGTCTCAGTGTCTCAGTGTCTCAGAGTCTCAGTGTCTCTGTGTCTCTTTGTCTCAGTGTCTCTTGCCTCAGTGTCTCAGTGTCTCTGTGTCTCTGGGCCTCAGTGTCTCTGTGTCTCAGAGTCTCCGTGTCTCTGTGTCTCTGTGTCTCTTGGCCTCAGTGTCTCTGTGCCTCAGTGTCTCAACGTCTCAGAGTCTCAGTGTCTCTGTGTCTCTGTGTCTCAGTGTGTCTGTCTCAGTGTCTCTGTGTCTCTGTGCCTCAGTGTCTCAGTGTCTCAGTGCCTCAGAGTCTCAGTGTCTCTGTGTCTCAGAGTCTCAGTGTCTCTGTGTCTCAGTGTCCAAGTGTCTCTGTGTCTCAATGTCTCTGAGTCTGAGTGTCTCAGTGTCTCTGTGCCTCAGTGTCTCAGTGTCTCAGAGTCTCAGCGTCTCTGCGTCTCAGTGTCTCTGTCTCTCTGTGTGTCTGTTTCTCAGTGTCTCAGTGTCTCAGTGTCTCAGTGTCTCTGTGTCTCTTTGTCTCAGTGTCTCTGTGTCTCAGTGTCTCTGTGTCTCAGTGTGTCCGTCTCAGTGTCTCTGTGTCTCAGTGTCTCAGTGTCTCAGAGTCTCAGTGTCTCTGTGTCTCAGTGTCTCTGTGTCTCTTTGTCTCAGTGTCTCTGTGCCTCAGCGTCTCAGTGTCTCTGTACCTCAGTGCCTCAAAGTCTCAGAGTCTCAGTGTCTCTGTGCCTCAGTGTCTCAGTGTCTCAGAGTCTCAGTGTCTCTCTGTCTCTGTGTCTCAGTGTGTCTGTCTCTCAGTGTCTCAGTGTCTCAGAGTCTCAGTGTCTCTGTGTCTCAATGTCGCAGTGTCTCTGTGTCTCAATGTCTCTGAGTCTGAGTGTCTCTGAGTCTGAGTGTCTCTGTGTCTCTGGGCCTCAGTGTCTCAGTGTCTCAGAGTCTCAGTGTCTCTGTGTCTCTTTGTCTCAGTGTCTCTTGCCTCAGTGTCTCAGTGTCTCTGTGTCTCTGGGCCTCAGTGTCTCTGTGTCTCAGAGTCTCCGTGTCTCTGTGTCTCTGTGTCTCTTGGCCTCAGTGTCTCTGTGCCTCAGTGTCTCAACGTCTCAGAGTCTCTGTGTCTCAGTGTGTCTGTCTCAGTGTCTCTGTGTCTCTGTGCCTCAGTGTCTCAGTGTCTCAGTGTCTCAGAGTCTCAGTGTCTCTGTGTCTCAGAGTCTCAGTGTCTCTGTGTCTCAATGTCCAAGTGTCTCTGTGTCTCAATGTCTCTGAGTCTGAGTGTCTCAGTGTCTCTGTGCCTCAGTGTCTCAGTGTCTCAGAGTCTCAGCGTCTCTGCGTCTCTGTGCCTCTGTGTCTCTGTGTCTAAGTGTCTCAGTGTCTCCGAGTTTCATTGTCTCAGTGCCTCCGAGTCTCAGTGTCTCTGTGTCTCTGTGCCTCAGTGTCTCAGTGTCTCAGTGTCACTGTATCTCGGTGTCTTAGTGTCTCTGTGTCTCAGTGCCTCAGTGACATAGTCTCTCTGTATCTGAGTGTCTCAGTGTCTCTGTGCCTCTGAGCCTCAGTGTCTCTGTGTCTCAGTGTCTCTGTCTCTCTGTGTGTCTGTTTCTCAGTGTCTCATTGTCTCAGAGTCTCAGTGTCTATGTGTCTCTGTGTCTCAGTGTCTCTGTGTCTCAGTGTCTCAGTGTCTCAGAGTCTCAGTGTCTCAGTGTCTCAGAGTCTCAGTGTCTCTGTGTCTCTTTGTCTCAGTGTCTCTGTGCCTCAGTGTCTCAGTGTCTCTGTGTCTCTGGGCCTCAGTGTCTCTGTGTCTCAGAGTCTCCGTGTCTCTGTGTCTCTAGGCCTCAGTGTCTCTGTGCCTCAGTGTCTCAAAGTCTCAGAGTCTCAGTGTCTCTGTGTCTCTGTGTCTCAGTGTGTCTGTCTCAGTGTCTCTGTGTCTCTGTGCCTCAGTGTCTCAGTGTCTCAGAGTCTCAGTGTCTCTGTGTCTCTGTGTCTCTTTGTCTCCACGTCTCTGTGCCTCAGTGTCTCTGTGTCTCAGTGTCTCTGTGTCTCTGTGTCTCTTTGTCTCCACGTCTCTGTGCCTCAGTGTCTCTGTGACTCAGTGTCTCAGTGTCTCTGTGTCTCTGGGCCTCAGTGTCTCAGTGTCTCAGTGTCTCAGAGTCTCGGTGTCTCTGTGTTTCTTTGTCTCAGTGTCTCTGTGCCTCAGTGTCTCAGTGTCTCAGAGTCTCAGTGTCTCTGTGTTTCTTTGTCTCAGTGTCTCTGTGGCTCAGTGTCTCAGTGTCTCAGAGCCTCCGTGTCTCTGTTTCTCTTGGTCTCTGTGTCTCTGTGCCTCAGTGTCTCAGTGTCTCAGAGTCTCAGTGTCTCTCTGTCTCAGAGTCTCAGTGTCTCTGTGTCTCAATGTCCCAGTGTCTCTGTGTCTCAATGTCTCTGAGTCTGAGTGTCTCAGTGTCTCAGTGCCTCTGCGCCTCAGTTTCTCAGTGTCTCTGTGTCTCAGTGTCTCGGTGTCTTAGTGTCTCTTTGTCTCTGTGCCTCAGTGACATAGTCTCTCTGTATCTGAGTGTCTCAGTGTCTCTGTGCCTCTGAGCCTCAGTGTCTCTGTGTCTCAGTGTCTCTTTGTCTCAGTGTCTCAGTGTCTCAGTGTCTCATTGTCTCTGTGTCTCAGTGTCTCAGAGTCTCAGAGTCTCTTTCTCTCTGTGTCTCAGTGTCTCAGTGTCTCTGTCTCTCTGTGTGTCTGTTTCTCAGTGTCTCATTGTCTCAGAGTCTCTGTGTCTCTGTGTCTCTGTGTCTCTGTGCCTCAGTGTCTCAGTGTCTCAGTGTCTCAGAGTCTCAGTGTCTCTGTGTCTCTTTGTCTCAGTGTCTCTGTGCCTCAGTGTCTCAGTGTCTCTGTGGCTCTGTGTCTCAGTGTGTCTGTCTCAGTGTCTCTGTGTCTCTGTGCCTCAGTGTCTCAGTGTCTCAGTGTCTCAGAGTCTCAGTGTCTCTGTGTCTCTTTGTCTCAGTGTCTCTGTGTCTCAGTGTCTCTGTGTCTCAGTGTGTCCGTCTCAGTGTCTCAGTGTCTCAGAGTCTCAGTGTCTCTGTGTCTCAGTGTCTCTTTGTCTCAGTGTCTCAGAGTCTCAGAGTCTCTTTGTCTCTGTGTCTCAGTGTCTCAGTGTCTCTGTCTCACTGTGTGTCTGTTTCTCAGTGTCTCATTGTCTCAGAGTCTCAGTGTCTATGTGTCTCTGTGTCTCAGTGTCTCTGTGTCTCTGTGCCTCAGTGTCTCAGTGTCTCAGAGTCTCAGTGTCTCTGTGTCTCTTTGTCTCAGTGTCTCTGTGCCTCAGTGTCTCAGTGTCTCTGTGTCTCTGGGCCTCAGTGTCTCTGTGTCTCAGAGTCTCCGTGTCTCTGTGTCTCTTGGCCTCAGTGTCTCTGTGCCTCAGTGTCTCAGAGTCTCAGTGTCTCTGTATCTCAGTGTGTCTGTCTCAGTGTCTCTGTGCCTCAGTGTCTCAGTGTCTCAGAGTCTCAGTGTCTCTGTGTCTCTTTGTCTCAGTGTCTCTGTGTCTCAGTGTCTCAGAGTCTCATTGTCTCTGTGTCTCTTTGTCTCAGTGTCTCTGTGCCTCAGTGTCTCAGTGTCTCTGTGTCTCTGGGCCTCAGTGTCTCAGTGTCTCAGTGTCTCAGTGTCTCTGTGTCTCTGTGTCTCTGTGCCTCAGTGTCTCAGTGTCTCAGAGTCTCAGTGTCTCTGTGTTTCTTTGTCTCTGTGTCTCAGAGTCTCCGTGTCTCTGTGTCTCTTGGTCTCAGTGTCTCTGTGCCTCAGAG